>NC_137051.1:410000-432500 GCF_032717465.1 Coenobita brevimanus
CACCACCATCATCATCATCATCATCATCATCATCATCATCATCATCATCACCATCATCATCACCACCATCTATGCTTTACCAGAAGGAAGTGCCACTCTGGGTAGGGCAGTTTATTATTATTATTATTACCATTATTATTATTATTATTCGTATTGTTCCTTTATTTTTCTTCTTAAAAGTTTCTCATATCTTTATTCTTCCTGTTTTCTTTCTCTGTGGCTTCTTTTTCTTTTATATATTCTTGTTTTTCATGTTTTAAAATTCATATATATTAATTTTACTGTTTAAGTGTTTGTATATATGTGTGTGTATTGATGTATAAGTGTGTGTGTGTGTGTGTGTGTGTGTGTGTGTGCATTATAAATCTGTACATAATCATACACTATTGCCAATAACAAAAATTTTCCCATGCCTCCAAATGGCCTATTAAAACTACAATGGTTTTCATAGTATGTAAATTAAGGTGTATATTAAGTTTTTATGGGAGAGAGAGAGAGAGAGAGAGAGGGGGGGGGGCACAGGGAGGGTGAGAGGGAGGGGATATGGTGGGAAGTGCGTTGAGAATAATAATATTAAGGGTAACATGTAGATTACAATGTCACCCCACACTAATACTCCCCCCCCCACCCTCTCTCTCTCTCTCTCTCTCTCTCTCTCTCTCTTTCTCCTCCCTTTCCTCCGTTTTCACCTCCCAATTTCCTTTTTTTTTCCTTCCTCCAACATTCATACCCTTCCTCTCTTCCTTCCTTCCTACCATCCTTTCTTCTTCCCCTCTTCTTCTTTCCTTCCTTCCTTCCTCATATCGTCCTCCTTCTCCCCCCTTCCTTCCTTCCTTCCTCCCTCCCTCTTTGTCTCACTCCTCCTCCCTTCAACCTCCGTAACTACACAAATAGAATCTGTCTCTTGGGAGTGGAGGGAGGGAGGGAGGGAGAGAAAGAGGAAAGTGAGAGATAAGAAGTGAGAGGAAGGGAAGAGTGAGGAGGAAGAGAAGAAAAGACAGATAGACAGCCGATAAGAAATAAAGAAAATATAAGAGAAAGAGAGAGTAAGAGAGGAGAAAAAGCTGAAGGAAAAGAGAGAAAGGGAGAGATTGCAGGGAGGGAGAAAAGGAAGAATGCTATGGATGGGAGGGAAGAGGTGGAGGAAGAGGGAGAAAGATGGAATTAAAGAGAGTGAGAGAAAAAATGGAGGGAAGGATGAAAAATGGAGGGAAAAGACAGAGAGAGAGAGGGAGAGTAAGAGAGAAAAAAAGGGAGATGGGAAAGGAGCTAGAGAAGGGAGAAGAGGAAAGCAGGGAGGGAGAGAGAGAGAGAGAGGAGAGGAGGGAGAGAGAGAGAAGAGGAGGGAGAGGGAGGGAAGGAGGGAGGGAGAAGTTATCTGTAAGGGCCGAACCTCCCAAGGGAAACTCCTCCCTTCCTCCCTCCTTCCCCCTCTCCCTCCCTCCCTTCCCCTCCTGTGGATTAACTGATTCTAATTACCTTGTTTGTAGTTATGAGAGAGAGAGAGAGAGAGAAGGTTAGATTAGTAGGGAGGGAAAGATTACATGGAGTACATAGAGAGAGAGAGAGAGAGAGAAGGTTAGATTAGTAGGGAGGGAAAGATTACATGGAGTACAGAGAGAGAGAGAGAGAGAGAAGGTTAGATTAGTGGGGGGGGGGGAGATTACATAGGAGTACATGAGAGAGAGAGAGAGAGAGAAACATCAGAAACAGATAACATTAGCCTTATCAACCTATAACAGGATTATTTATCGTATTAAGTCATTACCCGTAAGATCAAACGTTAATCTGCACGTGTGAGAAAAGGATAGACATTAAGAAGGCTCTCCCCCGTCCACCAGTCCCTCCGATGAATTAGCAGACAAAATTATAAACAAAAACGATTGCAGCGAAGTAGTGTTTTTTTTTTTTATTATTTATTTATTTATTTTTTTTACTATAACCTTCCCTATACCAACAGCCGCGAGAGAGGGTCTGCTTTCCTTTGTACTTTCTTTTGCTGTTTTGCCTTTCTTTCCTTTTTTCTCTTTATGCCATTTCTCTCTCTCTCTCTCTCTCTCTCTCTCTCTCTCTCTCTCTCTCTCTCTCACACACACACACACACACACACACACACACACACACACACACACACACACACACACATTCACTGATTTAGCCAATGACAGGCCGATATGGCATTAATTCAAGCAACCAGCATCCAGCATCGTGACAGCCAATCATAATTCACCTCCAACGCACACTGGCCAATGGGACGCTCGCACGGTAACGGTTTTTAACGGAAATTAACGGTATTTAACGGAAATCAACTTTTTTTTTTTTACGAATGTTGACCGTTTGTGGTAATTGTGGTTATTATCAGAAGTAACTATCCTTTTTTCACTTTAACCTGGTCAAAAATTGCTGTCTCATTGTACTGAATGTTTAGTTGTAGAATTAATGTTTAGTGGAAATATCTGGCGTAACGGGAATAAGACTGGTAGTATTCTTTTTGAGAGAGAGAGAGAGAGAGAGAGAGAGAGAGAGAGAGAGATGGTGGATTCTGGTTGGCTGAATTAAGGCTGTATCGAGGCTGTCATTGGCTAATACAGTGGGGGTGCTGGCCGCTGATTGGTGGCGAGAGAGGGGAGGGAGAGGAGAGAGAAATGGGAGGGAGAGGGAGAAAGGAGGGGAGAGAGGGAAATAGGAAGGAGAGGGAGAATGGAGGGAAGAGAGAGAAATGAGAATGAGAGGGAGAAAGGAGGGAAGAGAGGGAAATGGGGAGGAGAGGGAAAAGGATGAGAGACAGAGATGGGAGGGAGAGAGAAAGAAATGAGGCAAACTGGAAGGAGAAGGAAGAGGAGAGAGAGGGAGGAAGAATGGGAGGGATGAGGGCTGGGGAAGAGAGAAATGGGAAGCATGGAAGTAGATAAGGAGAGGGAGAAGGGAGGGAAATAACAAGGAGAGGAAAATGGGAGGAAGAAAGTTAGAGGTAAAAATGAGAGAGAGAGAGAGAGAGAGAGAGAGAGAGAGAATTATGAGCAAGAACTGTACGTCATATCCCAAGTTTTTGTTTCATTCGCCGAGGGTCTATGACGTCATAAATTTCCTGCTTTTTCATTGGTCGTTGCAGTTTCGGCGGGAACGTCTCTGATTGGCCAGTTAAAACGCACAAAGGTAGATTAGTCGACGGGAAAAATGAATAAATGGAGGAAGAGGGAGGGGAAAAAATACTAAATGAGTGAGGAAATAAAGGAAAGGTGATTCGGTGAAGATGATGATAATTTTGAATCTGGCGGGAGAGAGGAATCCAGTGTTCTGATTGGCCACTGTCACCTGCAATGGACGCCTCTGATTGGTGGATTTAAATTATATCCCATATTGAGGGGAAAATACGTGGAATGAAGAAATGGTTTAGTGAATCTGGTGACTGGGGTGGCTGGAGGAGATGGAAATTGAGAATGGGTAGAGAAGTGTAGAAGAAAAAATGTAAATTAATTGTAAGTACCGCAAAAAAAGTGGTGTTAATCATTGGTTCAGATTTGGGAGGTTGAATCAGAAGACTGGTGCCGTTGATGTCAAAGGTCTAGTTGTGGATATTAACCTGAGTTTCAAAATGGAATGTCAGAATTTCTGGTAATGTGGTTAGGAAGAAATGAAATAACAATCCATTAGCTCCCAGGGGTCCTGTGTGGGAGGTCTTGCTGTAAGGGTATTCGGCGCACTGCCCTACGCCTACCGGCTCATAGTACCGAAGCTCATAGGTCCACATCCTGGGTTCCCTCCATTATTGACCCTTAGAAGTACCCAGTTCCGTCCCCTTTTGAGGATATATATTTATTCTATTATGTATTGCACTTGTATTATTATGTTACTGAATTTGGAACGAGTACTTAGAACGAACAGAGGTAGAATTGATAAGCAGCACAGAGAATAACAACCAGATTTTTAAGAGATGAACAGAGGAAGAAAAAGCAATTTAAATTAAAAAAATAATCCATGCACTAGATTACAGGTGTCCTCCATTCATCAACAAATATGTAACAGTTGGATTTGAACTGCTGTAGGTTGAAATTTCGATAAAACCTGGGAAGAAAACTATGACTCAGTTTATTCACGCCTAAAAAACGGAGAGGCTGACTGAATGCATGAAAGGATAAAAATGTTTCCCTAAAATAAAGACTGAAAATTCCCCACACCAACCGCAGTGATGCAAGGACCCGACCCAACATAGATTTATTCATGATGTGGCAGACGACGCTCTTGGCTAGTTCTTAATCTTTATATACGTGTGTGTGTGTGTGTGTGTGTGTGTGTGTGTGTGTGTGTGTGTGTGTGTGTGTGTGTGTGTGTGTGTGAAGTTTATATGAATAACCTTGATGGTTGACAAGTGTATATAAGTTACATTCTGGGATTTATATAATTTTTTTTTTTTATTGAAGATGTAAACCAATATTTTATGCCTGTTTCTCTCTCTCTCTCTCTCTCTCTCTCTCCCTCTAACTGACAACGTGCTACTGAGTGAGTGACAGGAGGACTGAGAGTGCTATCAGTATCCGGCGCCAGGCAGCCCGTGAGAGAGAGAGAGAAAGAGAGAGAGAATGAGAGAGAGAGAGAGGTGTCAGATGAACAGGCATAAAACATGATAGATCGATAGATACATTGATAGATTGGTAGAGGGAGACATCATGGAAAGAGATTGGCTGATAGATAATGCTAGGGATTAAAGGGTAAATAGATAGATAAAAAGACAAAAGATAGATAGATACATTGACAGGCAGAGAAATACGAGTCGATAGATGCAGATAGACAGATACAGATTGATAGATGAAAAGATAGATAGATAATTTGAGAGCTGACAAGTTAACAAACGCTGAGACCAATAGAGAGAGATATTGATAGACAGGGCGATAGATGGACAGCCTGATAGATGGATAGAGCATGATAGATATAGTCGTGAGGGAACATAATGCACCGTGATCCGCTTAGTAAGCTTATCAGACAAGCTTAAGCTCACACACGCAATAACAGACTGGTGTGAGAGAGAGAGAGAGAGAGAGAGAGAGAGAGAGAGAGAGAATTACAAGGGCAAGTAGAGAAATAGATAGATAGGTAGGTAGGATGGTAGATCGATTGACAGATAGACAGACAGATAGATAAAAATAGATAGAAAAAGTTCCAACAGACTGCAAGGACAAGTAGTACCTCAAAAGCTCTTACGACCCATACCGCCAGCAAAACAGTAAACAAAATGAAGAATGACAGGTAAATGACACAATAAAATAATAAATACATAAGTAAATAAAAATAAATCCTCCAAGCCTATTTTTCCCCATCATTCGCGTAGGGGTTCGTGGCTAGGCTAATTAGTTGAGGTAATTAAGGTGTTTGGGAAGGAGTAGAAAGGAAATCATCATCATTATTAAGAATAGCAACATCTTCATCGTATCATCATTAATATTATTAGCAACAACAGCAGCAGCAATATCGTCGTCGTCGTCCTCCTCCTCCTCATTATCATCATAACCCACCTCCTCTTCCTCCTCCTCCTCCTCCTCCTCCTCATTATCATCATCTTTTCCTCCACATCCTCTTCCTCTTCCTCCTCCTCCTCATCATCATCATAATCATCATCATCATCATTATTTCCACGCCTAGAAATGGGGTGAGGAAATACTTAGGGCAAAGGGGGAAATGAGGACCAAGGAAGTGATAAGGGAAGTGACTAAAAAATATGAGTAGCTGGTAAGTCACGTCATCCATCCTACTGCTATCTCCCTTATCTCTCACCGTCCCCCCACTCCCTCCTCTTCTCTCTCTCCTCCCCCCTCCCTCCATAATTTGCACCTCTTCTCCACTTCTGTATCACTCAGATAAGAATATTCCTCCTCACCCATCTTCCTTGGCGTGTCTTCTTTACATCGTCTTCATCATCATTGTCGTCGTGGTCATCATCATCATCATCAGCAGCAGCAGCAGCAATATTGTGCACTAACAGAATTTTTCATTATTTGATAAAGGATCGGTTGGATTAAAAAAAAAATGAAAATGAAAGTATTAAGGTACTCTGTATCAACAGGATGCCTTGTGATACTGGACCTCCTTCCATATACGCACAATTCAGTTGCGTCTTGCTGAAATTTAAAAGAAAATCTGGAGTTTTTCATCAATAAATAAACTAATTGTGTGTGTGTGTGTGTGTGTGTGTGTGTGTGTGTGTGTGTGTAAAACTACCAATACTTTAAAGGTGCAATTTCTCTTGCCAGTACCCCTGCAGTGTGTACATGTTTCAGGGTCTTTCCTGAGATGTCTTTCGTTTAACTTCTTGAACCCGGGGATGTCTTTCATTTCATTCTTCCTAACCCCAGACGTTTTTATTCAGGAAAGACTTTTCAAACTGTGGGGATAAGAATTAACTCATTTAATCCTTCACTCGTAGAGGTGTCAATAAGTGGGTTGGTTGAATGTTAGTGCCCCTTCATGTAAAACAACTAACTCAAAGACAAACGGCCACCCCTTCCAGGATTATTGCGTCTGGCTGTAGATTGATAGATTACTAGAGGTCTGTCCTTGGTTAGATGAAATTGCCTGGGAGTAGCAAGAAGAAATCTGATTGCACAGAGAGAAAGTAAATATCTTCCCAAAGTATGACAGATACATAGTGGAAAAGTTGAACCCTTTGAAACACGCATTGGTAGAGATAGGATTTTTATTGTATTTTCCCAGCTGTAAATTTTCAGACGGGACTAGGGAGATACAGTAGTTATTTCTCTCTCTATAAGTCATCCACATTTAAGTGGTAGTGTAAGATTTCAGTCTTTATTCTCTCTGTATGCACTTGCATTTAAGAGGTTAATATAGGTTTTCAATCTTTTTTCTCTTTCTGTATGTTGCCAACATGTAAGAGGATAACATAGCTTTTCAATGTCTCCTCCCCAGATCTGGTTCAAGAATAGACGTGCCAAGTGGCGGAAGCGGGAACGGCATGCCATGACAGCCGGGATGCCTGGCGACCTGAAGTGTGGCTGGGGCGCCCAATTGAACGGGTTTGCCTGGCCAGATGACGGGCTCTACTCAGGCTACTCCTCATACAACAACTGGGCCCGGGTGACACCTCCACCCCTTAGCACCAAGAGCTTCACCTGGGGCTTCAATGGTGTCAACATGATGAGCCAGCAGCCTTCAGCCATGTCGCCCATCAACTGTTTCCAGACACCGACACAGGGCATGAGCAGTTCAGCTAACTTAATGCCGACCACCATGTCCTCATCGCTGGGGTCCTCTGCAACACCCTGTCCCTACCCTGCACCCACCCCGCCATACGTCTACCGCGACCAGACCTCATCCATGTCCTCCTCCATTGCCTCCCTCCGCCTCAAGGCCAAGTCCCACTCTCCAGCCTTCTCGTATGGTCCAGTCTCCCCGCGTCAGAACTCTCTCTCTGCTTGTCAGTACTCCATGGCCGATCGCTCCACCGTGTAAGGTGTCCATCTGCTTCTCCTCCCCACCGCCACCAGTGTAATGGAAGTCTTGGCTTTAGTTGTTCGTAATTTACAACTGGAGTTGTGTTTTTTGTTTCTTTATGAACAGGGAAAAAATGTGAGCACGGAAGGTGTGTTGTCATCCGTTCAGTTTGTGACTCGTACGCTGAGTGGAATTAGAAAAATATCTACCATATTCCCATAATGGCCAGTGCCATGAGAACTACAGTACATTTGCTTCAGTTTCCCTTGAAAATGTTAAAATTGGCCAAGTGCAACAGTGTTCAGTATTATTATCATGAGTCATTTAAACTCATGAACACTTGCACTTCATTTGTAAATAGGACTGATGTTGCCCTCGTATACCAGTCTGTAATGGCTGTTTTCACATTTCAATTATATAAATGCTTTGAGGAGAGATGTGTTCAATGTGTTGCAATTTCTGATGACTTTCTACTATTCAAAGTTACTGTGAAATGTGGTGTCAGGTGTTACCATAAAAAATTGGGAGATTTTTTGAATGTGTGTGTTGGAGTGCATAAATATCTTCACAGTATTCATCAGAAAAATGAATGCTGCTGATATTGCTTTCCAAGGAACTGTTCAGCAAAAAGTATTATGCTTTATAAAATTGTCGTGGAAAAGTTCAAAGATGATTGCGTT
This sequence comes from Coenobita brevimanus, assembly GCF_032717465.1. NCBI lineage: Eukaryota > Metazoa > Arthropoda > Malacostraca > Decapoda > Coenobitidae > Coenobita > Coenobita brevimanus. The sequence continues at coordinate 418,124 of NC_137051.1, forward strand.
TTTCTCTGTCATGATCGCTGGTCATGGTGTAAAGTATGACAGAAGAAACTAGTGATACTAAGAGCAAAGACACAACTTCTAATACTTGAAGATTTCATGAAGGTTGTTGAATACTGATGAAAGCCAACAGCTGGAAGTGAAAGGAGAGTGAAGTGTAAGAATATCATCAACTTATGTGCCAAATTAATTAAGAAATCAGCAGTATCAAAGACCAGAAGTTTATTTGTTAATGATAAGCGGATGGATCTTTCAAGACAAGACAAGGCAAGATTTTTTGAATTATTATTATTTACATAAAGGAATAGAACACAAGTCTTAAAATCAGAAAACTAAAAGAATACCAGTTTTTAATGAATACAAGTTTTTCTCTCTTAGTTTATAATTAAGATCCGTACAACAAGAACTGGAGAAATTAACAGTTCGAATATAAACACATAACAGTGAGAGTTGGTGAGATCCGAAAATCCTCGCTTTTCCGTATCCTAAATAAAAAGACTGGTGAAACTCTCTGTATTACTGAAATTTCTTGTGTTTCAGCAGCTGACTCGGCTGCTTCAGAGTGTATATATATCAATCTAGAAACTTAAACAAAAAATCACTATGTATTTGTAAGTGTGACTTTTCTGGACTCTGTAAATATAGTAGTGTCTTTTTAATGTTGTAGGTCAAGCAATTGCAAAGTCTTCCAAGGAGTTGCGACTCAAGGTGGCATTAGTATTTTATTATTATTATTATTATTATTATTGTTATTGTTATTTTGGATCCCAGAATTATACTAATCTGGACATTTCCATTCTGTTCACTTTTACTTCTAATGATTTCCATAACAAAAACCAATTTCTTGATTTAGTAACACTTTGTTAAATAATTCTAGGAAGAAATTGGGATAGAAATGAATGAAGAGAACTTTTGAGAAATTATGATTAGGCTATTCTGAAAGATTGTAAAGTACTGTCTTTATTATTATTATTATTATTATTATTGTTAATGAGGAGGAGGAGTAAATGTAGATTGAGGCAAAGAGTAAGTGGTAAAAGAAGGAAGAGATGAATGGAAGGTGAGAATTAAAGGAAATGGGAAAGGACAAGGAGAAGAATAGATAGGAAGAAGAAAGGGAAGGGAGAGGGAGGGAAAAAAGGGAGAGAGGAAAGAGAAAAAATGAAGGAGGGAGAGAGAGAGGAAGGGAGAAGGAAGAGGCTGTAGAGGAAGAAAATAATGAATGGCCCAAGAGAGAGAGTGAGTGAATATAATTTTTACACAGTTTTATGTTCATTTTTCACAGAACGGGTTTTACTATGCTATTTTTCACTAATGGATTTTATTTCATTATTGTTTATTATTTTGGTTTTAGATTTAGTGACATTCTGATTTTTTATTGAGCAAATTGGAATTTCATTTTTCTTTTCATCATAGTTTTCAAATTTCACATAACTTTTTATTATGAGAGCAAAGCGAGCAAGCAGTGTTTACTCTCAGTTAAGCTTGAGAAGTGAAATGGGAGAAATGGAGTTCCCCCGAGCTAAGCCCTGTATTGGACTATATAGCCCCGCTAGGGTTACAGGAGCGAGCTACCACTCCCAGCACGGCAGCCCGGGCGAGGCTCGAACTCGCAATCCCCCGATTACGAGTCCAGCACACTACCACTGTGCTACTGCGCCCCCCCTAGCTTGAGAAGTGAGCGACCTGACCCGACCATCATGCTGAGCAGAAGCTAATAACTTTACTCTTATGTGAAGTACACTTGAAATTCTTCCTGCATGTGATATATTCATTCGATCAGTTTTGTTATCAACTTAAAATGCACCCATAAAGGCATAGGAACCCCTTGGAATCTTGTGTTCTCCAAGGGAGTGTTCGGCTCTGAACAATGAATGCCTCGGTTACAAAAAATTTAAAAAGATTTTCATCGTAATACCGTGTTTTTTGGCATCAACTCTAGCAATTAAATACAGGAGATTCCACTTATAATTTTAGATATCAGAGGGAATTTGGTAACTTGGCACTCGCTCGCTCGTCACGCACTCACAAAACGCACTCTACTGGTTTACGTTTCGTTATGTATATTTCTCTACTATTGTTTCGTCGAACGATTCAGTTTTTATTTGTATTCTTTATTTTCTTATCGTCATTGTCTCTATATTACATCGAACGGTTTAATTTTTATTGTTTAGTTTTCATTTCATTTCATCATTGTCCATATTACATTGAAGTTTTATTTTTATTCTTTATTTTTATCCTTAGTTTTATTTTTCAATTCTTTTTCCCTCTCCCCCTTTTCTGTACATAGCCTGATTGTATGTACCGCTTTACCGATGACATAATTAAGGCCATTTTAAATAAAGTTGGTGTCGTGGCCCAGGTGTTGTTTTTTCACCCACAGGTAGGTGACTTTATATTAAGAGGAGCTCTGCCCGTCTGGCTCACACTAATGATTTCCGGATGCGAGGTTTATAAAGCCACCCTCTCATACCATACCGTACTACAATATACCACCCTCTCATACCACACCATATCTGACTATACCACCATCTCACCACACCACCATCTCAGTCTAAGTTGGTAGTCTTAAAGTTGATAGTAGTCTAGCTAATGGTCTTGTTAATAGTCTTGGTAGTAGCAATTAGTACGCTAGATAATAGTGTAATTAGTCTAGTTAGTACTCCACCATCAAGCATCTGGGGGACAGGGAGGGAAGTTAGGGATGTTTGTATTACCAGGCAGCTCCTCCGCCTAGTTATATCTGTACCACCACGTGAAGGCGACCCTCTCCACCACCTGTGATGGGAGTAGTAACAGCCTTCACTGCGACGATTTTTCTTCATTAATTTCTTGCTTCCACCAGGCAATTGTATTCTACTCAGGAAGGCTCCTAGTGAGAGGGTTGTCTTGACCTATCTACCCAACTTTTCTATATCTGTCCATACCAGGATCTCAGTCATCTGTTTATTTGAACAATTTATATTTATCTATACATATGTATGTCTATCGTTTATCTATTTATTTATCAATCCATCTGTGAATGTAATATTCATATACACAGAAGCATACGTACACGCCAAATGTTTATCAGTGTACGGCTATTATCTTCACGAATATTAAATAACCAGTTTTTTTTTTAAATAAATATCTAACTAGTGACAAGTAAAGTTAATAGCTGTTCATTATCTGCTAAGCTTCCCGGTGTGTGTGTGTGTGTGTGTGTGCGCTGACGATCATGTGAGCGCGCGAGACAGGTGCGATGTTTTCGTTTGTACTCGTAAGTCTTTCCAATACTTATTTTTTCCCATTAAGCATCAGTAATGCTCTAAGTCAAGCTCTATTCTTACTATAGAATATCTGCTCCCTAAGTCATTTTCATTACTTGAAGTACCTGTGCGTCTGTGTGTGTGTGTGTGTGTGTGTGTGATCATAATAATGTACGCCTGAATGTCTGTGTTTGTTCCTAGTAATTTCTTTTTGCAAATAAGTATAACAAATTCTCTATGTAATTCTGTTCTTTCTCTCTCTCTATATATATATGTATCAATTAATTCACTAAGTCAGTTTAGCCGCCCTGATTTCTTAAGGATGCTGTGTTTTTTAATTCAGAGAGTGACAAAGGCATTCGTGATTGGTCAATGTCTCCATCTCAGCCAATCAGAAGCCAGGTTACATATTGTTGCTACGTGGCAGCAGGATGGCCAACATTACCGATTTCGGGCCAAAACATTTGTCACCTGTAACATACTTTTCGTAGCCTGTGCTCAAAATTGCTCGGCAAAATACATAAAAATGCTAAATTATATTTTACTGAAAAGATACCAGTAAAATCAACCGAAGAAGGCCATTAGTGAAATATTTTTCGTTGTGAAAATATTGCACAGGTTGACACCCCTTCGCCATCTTGGAGTTCGAATCTTACCTGGAAGCTGGGGAGCGCTTGAAGTCCGATTCATCTTCAAACATCGCCGTAGATACGGAAGTCCGAAAGTAACTGTATATCTAATCTTGTGCATTATACCCCCGAAATAATTATAGTGCAAGGATTTCACCGTCAGAATAGGGATAACGCAGATTTTAGCAGGTGAAAGACGACGCCCAGCGGTAGCGTCGACATCGCTAGGTCAAGGTCAGTACAACGATTGATGAATTGTGGCTGTTATTGTTTTTATTTTACAGGTTTGCCGAGGAATGCAGAGGACAACAGAATCACGGATATTTTGTGCTTATTTATAGCAGGGTAGATGGTGGCAGCAATATTTATTTTGTAAGATACAAGGGGCAGACGATGACGCGAGACGGTGAGCTACCTAATGCAAGGAAAATTTAAACTAGACCACCCGCCTCCTCTCTCTCTCTCTCTCTCTCTCTCTCTCTCCATTACCTAGGCAAATATTGAATTTAATTGTCTGTCTTTATAACACACGTGCATCGCTTTCTCATAATTACCTAGGAAAATACTGGATTTGAATTTGATCGTCTGCTCTTATAACACTCGCGTATTTGAAAGTCGCTTGTTCGACGTCTCAAGATCCCGCCTCCGCCCCCCTCCCCCCCCCTCTCTCTCTCTCTCTCATTTTATTACTTAGGAAAATAGTGAACTTGAATGTGATTTTTTTTATTTTTATTTTTTAACATCCCTGGCTTTGAGAGCCGTTTCTCCGACGAAACCGCCAACTTTCCCGTTTTGCATTTCCCCGTCCTACTCTTTCTTACCCTGCGCCACCTTACCTGTCTTATTTTACCCTAGCCTATACCATACCCTACTCTGGCCTGCCCTACAGGGTACTTACCTTTACCTTATAGCCTACCTTACATTACTTTACTGCCAAATTATATTCTAACCTGACCATACCTTACCTAACCTTACACGTACCCTACCCAATCCTAACCAACCCTACCCTACCTCACTCTACCCTACCCTTGCCGTACCTTACATTACATTACCCTACCCTTCCCTACCCTACCCTTACGTTACCTTACTGTATCTTACCTTACATTACTTTTACCTTACCTTAGCCTACTGGTCTTAATCTTACTTTCACTACCGTACCTTACCTTTACCTTACCTTACCTTTATCTTGCCCTACCTTTTCTTACTTTACCTTACCTTAACCGACTCTATCTTACTTTACCATACCCTACCTTACTTTTACTTTACCTTACCTTTCCTTACCATACCCCACATTACCTTTACCTTACCTTAGCTTACCTTATCATACCGTACCCTTACCTTTACCTTACCTTACCATATCTTACCGTACCCTTACCTTTACCTTACCTTACCTTATCTGACCGTACCCTACCTTACTTTTACCTTACCTTACCTTATCTTACCGTACCCTACCTTACCTTTACCTTACCTTACCGTACCTTACCTAACCTTACCTTACTTTATCCTACCTTACCTTTACCTTACCTTACATTATCCTACCTTACCTTACCTCATATTACCCTACCTTACCTTTACCATATCTTACCTTACCTTACCTTACCTTACCTTACCTTTAACTTACCTTATCTTACCTTACCCTACCTTACCTTTACCTTACCTTACCTTACCTTACCTTGCCCTACCATACCTTTACCTTACCTTACCCTACCTTACCTTTACCATACCTTACCCTAACTTACCTTACCTTACATTACCCTACCTTACCTTACCTTACATTACCTTATCTTAGCCTACCTTACCTTTACCTTACTTTACCTTACCTTACCCTACCGTACCCTACCATACCCTACTCTACCCTCCCTTCCCCTCCCCTCCCCTACGCTACCCTACCCTACCTTACCTTACATTTACCATAACTTATCTTACCCTACCTTGCCTTACCTTATCCTGCAATACTTTACCTTACCTTACCATACATTACCCTACCTTACATTTACCATAACTTGCCGTACCTTACTCTACCTTACCTTACCTTACCCCACCTTACCTTACCTTACCCCACCTTACCTTACCTTACCTTACCTTACCTTACTCTACCTTACCTTACCTTACCTTACCTTACTCTACCTTACCTTACCTTACTCTACCTTACCTTACCTTACCTTTACCTTATCTTACCCTACCTTGCCTTACCTTCCTCTACCCTACTTTACCTTACCTTACCTTTACCTTACCTTACTTTGCCCTATGGTACCTTACTTTACTCTGTTCAACCATACCCTACCTTACCCTACCTTACCTTACTGTACTCTACCCTACCCTACCCTACCCTACACTACTTTACCTTACCCAGCCCTACTCTACTTATTCTACCCCACCGCTTCAACGCTACTCTACTTACTCTATGCTACCATGCTCTACGAGCACTCTACCTTACCCTAACCTATTCTACTCCACTCCATTCACCTCTACTCTCCCCTACCCTACCCTACCCTACCCTACCCAACTCACCGCTACTGTACTCTACCGTACCGTACCCTACCCTACCCTACCCTATTTATTCTACCCTATCCTGCTGTGCTCAGCCTAACTGCTGTACCCTTCAATAATCTACTCTGGTCAGTTCTACCCTACTCTACTCAACCCTGCTCTACTTTACCCTGCTCTAGCCAACTCTGTTTTCCCTACTCTACTCCACCTTACCCTATCCCACTCTACCCTACCAAACTCTACACTGTTCTCCTCTACCCGACTTTATTCTACCCTACCCTACCCTATTCTATCCAATTCCACTCATCCCTACTGTACCGTACCCTACCCTACCTCACCCTACTCTCTACTCCTCCCTACCATTCCCTACCCTACCCAATATAATTTGTCTTTGATTCACCCAGCCATACCTAGCTTAGTTACTTTTTCCACTGCTCGTTTTCCTATTGGTATATCATCATCATCATCATCATCATCACCTCCACCACCACCACCACCATCATTCCCACTGACACAAAGGTTAGAAGTGTTTTTATATTCATACTTACGCCGGGCGATTTTTTTTTTTTTTTTTTTTTTAAATCCAATTGTAATATATGTTGTTGCTGCTGCTGTTCCGAAATGTGAACCCCGTGGACTGCAGGTTATAATCGTCCTTCTGCAGTCCACCAGCCTTCTTTCGGGGGATAGGCAGGGAATTACGACATTCGTGATAGTTATATACCATTCATTCGTGCAGTAATAGGATGCTTTTTACCGCTGCCAGGACTAAACGACTTTCTAAAATGTAATGTAGTGTCTTGTTTATTCTTGCTGTCCAGACGATTTTATTGCTCTGTGGAGAGAGACATGGAACTGGAGGGGTTGATAACTTAATTAACCCCTTCAGTACAAGGGTGTCTCCTGAGCTGACGAAAGCAACCTGATATTGGCCAGAAGATCCTTAAGCAGTGAAGGTTCTTGATAAATTTACCCGTATTTACCCAGTCCCTTTTTATATATTTAAAAAATCTGTTGTGAGTTATTAATATAAGGAGGGAGAAGACATTATTTTCGTTATCGTATATTTTATTGAATTGAAAATCGGGTAAGTCTGTTTGATAGGAATATTAATGGTTAATAAAATCGTCTTTCTCAGTCGAATTATTAATGTACATCTTTGGATAACCTATTCATTAATCGGATTTTTTCATTATAATCCTATCTCCTGTCGATTTTATTTTTGCTTATTGCATCTGGTATGCTATATCGTTTAAATACTTGACACACTACATGGAAGTAACGTGCACAATAAATCGCCGACGGAGAGATGTGACGACGCTTACAAAGAACCCTACTCGACATGGTTATCAGTAACATGGAAGATGATGAGTAGGTGTAACGTGCAGAAATAAATCGCTGAGGGAGAGGCGTTACGATACTTCCCCAGAAGGTATTAACGTGTAACGTACAGAAATAAATCGCTGAGGTAGAGGCGTTAACGATACTTCCCCAAAAGATATTAAGGTGTAACGAACAGAAATAAATCGCCAAGGGAGAGGTGTTAACAAAACTTCCCAAACCCCATGCAGTATAGCCTTCAGTAACCCCTTCAGTACGAGACGGTTTTTCAGCTTCAACCCCTTCACTCCGATTATCTGTTTTTACGATTTTATTCAGCTTCATGTCCTTCAATCCTGTGACGTCATTTTGGACCGTATTCTCGTCGGTTAAGGAAGCTCCCTAACACCTCCTCCATAGCGGTTTATTTTTGGATACGGCTGGTTAATGTCAGGTTGTATGGTATGTTGGATAGGGTGGTATTTGAGTGGTGTCTGTGACGCAGAAGAGGATAATAAGGAGTAATAAGCAAAATAAATCGCTTTCATAACCCCTTTCAGTACGAGATGCTTTTCCTCATCTGAATAAAGTCATCTGCCTTTCCTCGTCTGAATGTAATCGTCTGCCTTTGCTTGTCTGAAAGAAATCGTCTGCCTTTCCATGTCTGAATAAAATCGTCTGACCTTCCTTATCTGAATGAAATCGTCTGCCTTTCCTTGTCTGAATGAATCGTCTGGCACTAATTACCGTGAAAAGCATCTCACCTGGATTGGAAGAGCTGAGGGTTAATTGATCCCGTCCAGGAATAATTGCAGGCCTCATTAACCCCTTCATTACGAGGGGGTTTCCTGGGCTGAATAAAATCGTCTGAGATTAGCCAGAACAAAATAAGTCTTAGGGCTGAAGGGATTTAAATTTATATATCTAATTAAATTACCTGGCCTTATTCCGTATAAAAAAATATTAAAATCAGTATTATTATGGAATGTCTTGTAAGGCCGTAAAATCTTGCAAAATATTTTATTAGTAAATTACTTTTCTGGGTTGGATTATACGTGGTGCTAGAGGTTTCGTTACACTTCTTCCTTACCGATTTATTCTTTGTTACAACTCCCTAGTCTAGTGCATGTTACTGGTTGAAAATGTGTCCATGTTAAACTGCGTCGTATCTCATCATCATCATTATCATCATCATCATCATCGCCATCATCATCATCATCGCCATCATTATCATCATGATCACAATCATTTTCACCAGTGTCATCACCACTATCATCACTATCACCCTCATCATAACCTCTGTCATCATCATCATCCAGTGTCATCACCACTATCATCACTATCACCCTCATCATAACCTCTGTCATCATCATCATCTCCAGTGTCATCACCACTATCATCACTATCACCGTCATCATAACCTCTGTCATCATCATCATCATCCAGTGTCATCACCACTATCATCACTATCACCGTCATCATAACCTCTGTCATCATCATCATCCAGTGTCATCACCACTATCATCACTATCACCCTCATCATAACCTCTGTCATCATCATCATCCAGTGTCATCACCACTATCATCACTATCACCGTCATCATAACCTCTGTCATCATCATCATCATCCAGTGTCATCACCACTATCATCACTATCACCGTCATCATAACCTCTGTCATCATCATCGCCAGTGTCATCACCACTATCATCACTATCACCCTCATCATAACATCTACTATCATCATCATCATCAGAAAGGAGAAATTAACTAAAATCGGTTGACCCGCAAGAATAAACTCAGTAAGGCGCCATCAGCTGCGGGGTTAAAGAGAGATAAATTGATAAGAAGAAATGAAGATAAATGAGAGAGAAGGGGAGGGAGGAAAGGGGAGAGAGACAAATGAGGGAGAGAGAGAGAGAGAGAGAGAGAGAGGAATGAGAGGGAGGGAGGGAGGGAGGAAGGAAATTTAAGTCGGCTGGTTACCAAAGAGATGAGACACTTGTTTATATTTGTGTTTCCGAATTTCTTTTTATTTGATGCTATCCTTGTCCGTTACCCTCTGTCTGTCTGTCTGTCTGTCTCAGGAATTAAGCAAACAAAAATTAGATATTCTTTCCCCTCTTTCCCCCCTCCTCATCCTCCTCCTCCTCCTGGTCCTCCTCCTCCATTTTTTTTAATTTCGTCTCTAATCTTTTTTCTTTCTTTCCCCTTCTGCCCTTTCTTATTTCTTCCTGTTCCTCCTTCCCTCATGAACTTCTGCTTCGAGGGATTACTTTGTCTGTCCGTCTACCTGTCTGTGTTTGTCTCTGTGTCTGTTTATCTCGACTTGTCTTTCAGTTTGTCAGTCAGTGTCTGTCTGTCTGCTTCTTCCCTCATCCTTTCTGATTTTTCACTTCCCCCTTCTCCTGTGTCTCTTTGCCCTCTCTCTTTCTCCTCCATTCAGTTTTATTATTCTCTCATTCCTTTCTTTTCCTTCTCTCTCTCTCTCTCTCTCTCTCTCTCTCTCTCTCTCTCTAACCCTCCCCCCAAATACCCCCCCGGAGCACAAACCGGAATAAATTATCAGTCAATATCAGGCTAAACGAGCGAGTAAGCGCTGAACGAGGCAATTACAGCGGCGGGCCTGGACACTTACGGCTTAATCAAGTCATTATGGGGAGGAACGCTGCCTAATATTGTCTTCTGGGAGCCGGGCCGGGGAATTTTGGCATAATTTGAAATGGTGGGAGAGGGGAAATGGAGGGAGGGAAGGAAGGGGTGAATACAAGAAGGGAAGAAAGGGGAAGAAGGGAAGAGAGGGGAAGCAGGGAAGAGAGGGGAAGAAGGGAGGGAGAGGAGGCGAGAAGTAAAAGTGAAAGATGTTGAATTTTGGTATAATTTGAAATGGTGGGAGAGGGGAAATGGAGGGAGGGAAGGAAGGGGTGAAGAGAAGAAGGGAAGAGAGGGGAAGAAGGGAGGGAGAGAGCGAAGTAAAAGACGAAGATGTTAAATACTGGTATACTGTAATTTGAAATGGTGAGAGAGGGGAAATGGAGGGAGGGAAGGAAGGGGTGAATAGAAGAAGGGAAGGGAAGAGGGAAAGAAGAGAGAGATGGGAGATTTGGGCGTAGGGTGGGAAATGAAGTAAGTAAGAGAGAAAGATCTGGAAGTCTGGGATAATTTGAAATGGTGGGAGAGGGGAAATGGTGGGAGGGAACGAAAGAGGGGATGGAGAAGAAAAAGAAAGGAAACTAAGATGAGAATAGAAGGAGAACAAGAGGAAAGGCGTCAGAGCGAAGGAAATGTATGGAATTCCGGTATAATTTGAGAACGTGGGAGGGAAGGGAGAGAGGGAGAGGAAATGGAAAAGGAAAGGAATGGGAAGGAATAATATGGGCAAGAGGAAAAAAGAAGAAAAAGAGGAGAGTAAAGGGAGAAAACGGCTTGCAGAGAGGAGGAAGAAGAGAAGGAATGGGAGGGATGGGGAAAGAGAGAGGGGGGGGGAATGGAAAGCGAGAGAGGAAGAGAGAGGGAATGGGAGGGAGAAGAGAAAGAAAGAGGAGTGGGAGGGGGGAGAGAATGGGAGGGAGAGGGAGAGGGGAAATGGGAGAAGGTGAGAGGAGAAAAAGGGTATATGAGGGGAATGGGGAGGAACATTGGCTAATAGTCTTATGGCAGGATTGGGAAACTTGGCAAAATTTGAAATGGAGAGAGAGAGAGAGAGAGAGAGAGAGAGAGAGAGAGAGTTGGCTGCGGTGTGTTAGAGGTTTGTACTCATTCAGATCACCTCTTTTCTTGTAATTTCGGTCATTTGTGTTTGATATTTTCTTTGTTATTTGTTTGCACTGGTTTTGATGCTGTTGTCTCCCCTTGAGAATTATTTCCCTCTTTGATATATCTACTCCCCTCTCTCCTTTCCCTTCTCTCACGCCTCCCCCCTCCCCTCCCTTCCCTTCCTTTCTCTCACCCTTCTCCCCTCCCTTCTCTTCCCTTCCCTTCTCCTCACTCTTAGTCCTTCCTCTCACTCTGCCCCTTCTCTTCCCTTCACCTCCCCATCCCTTTCCCTCCCTTTCCTTTTCCCTCATTCTTCCATATCCCATCCTTTCACACTTCCTCGTCCTTTATTCATTCTCTCTCTCTCTCTCTCTCTCTCTCTCTCTCTCTCTCTCTCTCTCTCTCTCTCAGCAGGGAGGGAGTAAGAATAAGAAGATAAAGGGAATAGAAGATGGGAAGGGAGTGAGGGGAGAGAAGAGGAGAGGGGAGGGGAGGGGAAAGGAGAGGGGTGTCAGCAGGAGGTAAGGGGACGGCTGCCTTAATATTGTAAAGGGAGGGAAAGGTGGGAAGTGAGGGAGGGGAAGGAGGGAAGAGAAGGATAAGAAAGGGGGGAAGGATCGAGGCGAAGGAGGGAAGGAAGGAAAAGAAAGAGGTGAAGTGAAGGAGGAAAGGGAAGGAAAACAGGTGAAGGAGGGAAGGGAGGAGGGAAAGAGGGGATGGAAGGGAGATTTTGATGAGTAAAGAATATGGAAGTGAGAAAAGGGAAAGAAGGGAGGAAAGTAACAGAAGGGAGAGGGAGAAAGGGAAGGGTAAGAGTAATGGGGAAGATGTAAATGAGAGAGAGAGAAAGAGAGAGAGAGGGGGGGGGTATCAGCGGGAGGTAGGGCTGTAGGTGCCTTAATAATGTTAATATTGACACCACCGCTGTCAGGCGCACAGTGGGGCACCCGCAAAATGAACGCTGACGGCTATTTAATGCAAGACAGGCCCGGGGAGAGAGAGAGAGAGAGAGCGAGAGTTAACGAAAGATAAACATAGACAGACAGATTGATAGAAGTGAAGGAAAACATATTACATAAAGAAAGGGATGAATATAGCTTAGGATTAATAGTAATAGATGGATGGATGGATAGATAGATAGATGCATGGATGGATAGATAGAGACTGGAAAGAAGAAAACCTGAAATTGGGGGAGGGAAGAGAAGAGGGAAAAATGGAGAAGGGAGGAAGGGAGAGAAAGAAGGAGAGAGGGGTGAAAGGAGACGGGAGATGGAAGGAAAGCCGAAGGAGGAGGAGGAGGAGGAGGAGGGAATAAGAAGATGATGAAGAAAATATTGTAGAAGAGTGATGGAGAGAAAAGGAAGGAGAGTAGAAAGAATAATGATAATGACGTGATGATAATAAGAGGAAGAGGAGAGAGAGAGAGAGGTGGAGAGAGAGAGAGGGAGAGAGAGAGAGGGGAGATATATCACAGAAAAAGAACCACGAAAGACTAGAGAAGAGAAGAAGGACCCGACCAAGAAAAGCAAAAAGAAATAAGACATAAAGGAAGGAGGAAAGAGGGGAAAGGGAAGGGGAGGAAAATGGAAGAGGAGATATCAGAAAAAGAAGCAAAACGAGAAATTGACCAGGAAAATAATGGGAAGGGGGAAAGAAAACGGGGTGGGGGGGGCAGGAAGGAAAAAGGGAGGGACTGAGGGAATGGATCTGTGGGTAATGGTAACTAATGTGGTGTCAAATGTAAGCTGACTCTCCCTTCTCCCTTTGTCCACTATTACTTCCTTTATCACAGCCTATTTATCCCCGCAATTTATTTTTTTAGACTTTATGGCAGCTCCTAGTTTCTTTATTACAGCCATTGATTTGATTTGATTATTATTATTCTTTTTTACGTTTTCTGTTGCCCTCTATTCCCGGCATAATTAATCTGTTTTTTTATTTCTTTACTGTGGCTTCCTGTTGTTCTTTATCTTATTTCATTGATTTTCTGTTATTTTCTGTTGTCTACTGTTATTGGCCTTATCTCTCTTAATATTTTTGGTTTTTCTTTCTTTCTTTCCCTTTACTTATTTTCCTACTGATTTCTGTGCTCTTATTTTCTGTTTACTTTTTATTATTTTCCTCTGATTCATGTCCCAAAAGAGGGCAAAGAGCTTTTTTTTTATATATATGTAATTTTATCCACTTTTTCTTTCCCTTTTCACTTCTTCCTCTCCCTTCCTCTCCCCATCCACCCCCTTCGTCCCTACTCTCTCGCCCCCTTCCCTTTCCTCCCCCTCCCCTTCCTTCCCTACCCCTTATTTCCCTTTCAACTGCTGTCCCCTCTTCTACTCCCCATCTACCCTCTCCTTTCCTGTCATTCTCTTCTTCCATTACTCCCCTCATCTCTCTCTCTTTCTCTCTTCTCTCTCTTTCCTTTTCTTCCTACTCTTATCACCTTTCTCCCCCTCATGTCTTTCCTCCCCATCTTTGGCTTCTTCTTTCCTCCCTCTCCTCCAGATCCCATTTCCTCATCTCCTTCATTATTTCCTCCCCCCCTCCCCCCTTTTCTTCTCTTTCCTCCTCCCCCTCCCACCTTTTCTTCTCTTTCCTCCTCCCCTTCCCCCGTTTCTTCTCTTTCCTCCCCCTCCCCCTTTTTCTTCACTACCCTCTTTCCCTCTCCTTCCATCCTCCTTCCTCTCCCCACCCTCTTCTCCCACCACTCCTCTTTCTCTTCCATCTATCCTATATTTTCTCCCCATCTCTCTTCTCTACCCTTCGTCCATCTCCCCTCCCTTTCCTTCCCTATCTTCCTCTCATTCCCTCTTCCTTTCCTCCCCATCTCTCCCCTCCTCTTCCTCCTCACATCTCCCCTCATCTCTCTCTTCCATCCCAACTCTCCCCTCCTCTTCCTCCTCACCTCACCCCTCATCTCTCCCTTCCTCCCCATCTCTCCCCT
>NC_137051.1:437500-442500 GCF_032717465.1 Coenobita brevimanus
GCTTGGGTTAGTTTAGGCTGGGTCAGGCTAAGGTACTCTGGAATAGGTCAGGCTAGGCTAGGTTAGGCTAGGCTAGACGAGGAGAGGCTTCAGTAGGTTAGGATAGATAAGGATGATCTATTCTTTCTGTTGTCAATATATCCTGTACTTTTTTTTTTTTTTTTTTGAGTTCTTTTAAAATGAATGATGGTCGTGAGAGAGAGAGAGAGAGAGAGAGAGAGAGGAGGGGGGGACAGACAGACACACTGGCAGGCGTCCGTGTTGACATAAGATAAAACCCCCACGTGACCCCTCCCCCCCTTCCCCCCTCCCCCTTTGTTTGGTCAGAATAAAATAAGAATAAAAGTATAATGCCAGGGGAGGGGGGGAGATGAGGGGGAGAGAGAGGGGAGGGGGGAGGGAAAGGATGAGCAGGGTTGAGAGAGAGAGAGAGAGAGAGGGAGGATGGTGTTTTTATCTGAGTATGTATGGTGTGTGTGTGTGTGTGTGTGTGTGGTGTGTGTGTGTGTGTGTGTGTGTGCGTGTGTGTGTGTGTGTGTGTGTGAAAAGACAATAGGGTGTGGGTGCACATATTGTAGCGCCTCCATAAATCAAAAGAGGGAGTGACGTGTGCGTATCACCATCACAATGTTCAGACCCTCCCTACCCTACCCATCTCTCTCTCTCTCTCTCTCTCTCTCTCTCTCTCTCTCACTCTCACTCATCTTCCCTTATATCCTATTTCTCACATCCCCTCGCTTTCCTCTCTTCTCCCTTCCATTTACCTTTCTCCCTACCCTCCCTTCCCTCCTCTCTGCCTGCCCTTCTCTTCCCTTATTTCATTCTATTTCTCTCGTCTCTTCAATGTTCTTGTACCATGTAAGTTAATTTTTTTTTTTTTTAATAGATCAGTCCATTACATTTTTTTCCAAACACCAGGATACCCGTAGCGATTAGGATGTGTGTGTGTGTGTGTGTGTGTGTGTGTGTGTGTGTGTGTGTGTGTGTGTGTGTGTGTGTGTGTGTGTGTGTGGGATAGGACAGTGTGTTATGTTGGGTAATAACAAATGAACATAACAGAAGAACATGGCCTTCTCTCTGAAATTTAACCTGATTTTCATTTAACATTCTTTACCAATTCTCTAGTCGCTATAACTTGGCGTAAAATTGCAGTCTGTCCATCCTAAATGCCAGAAGGAAATTAACTAAAGTGTGGTGCTAGTCACGAAGAAGTGCTATGGAAAGGATGGAGAACCGTAGTATTGTCTTATCCCGGCAACGATCGACGGAAAATAGGCAGAAAAGGATTTTTTTCTTTGCCAAGTTAAACCAACGATAGAAGTAAAATTATCTTCTTTCCATATTGGAGAGATAGCAAGAGATAACACTAGAGGATGGTGCTAGTCACGAAGAAGTGCTAGGATGTTGAACTTAGTGTTCGTCTTACTGTGACTTTGAGGAATGGAACATAGAGGAAATGGCGAAATCTTTGACCTACTTAAGGTAGACTATTGCAGGGAGAAACACACACACACACACACACACAGTCACATGAACCGTATATGTGTGTATCCATACGGGCCTATATGGATAAAATCATGACCATATATATAGGAAAATAAAATGGATGACACCGAAAAATCAATTATATAAACATCTATGGGAGTAACAATGGGAGGGACACACACACACACACACACACACACACACACACACACACACACACACACACACACACACACACACAGGAGGCTAAAACACCATCCATCACACGTACACACAATGGCCAAGCAATATTAAGGCTCAATGATGGGAGGGATGAGGGGAGGGGAGACAATGGGGTGGGGAGTGCCGTGAAATATGGCTGACCACACACACACGCGCACATATGTACACACACCTCTTTCACGTCTTTATGGCGCACACACACACACACACACACACACACACACACACACACACACACACACACACACACACACACACACACACACACACACACACACACACACACACCTTATGCCATACTGCATGAACACAAGCCATCTCTCTCTCTAACTTCAGCAACAACAAGGAAGCTGTAATTAGCTTTGTAGACTGTGTGTGTGTGTGTGTGTGTGTGTGTGTGTGTGTGTGTGTGTGTGTGTGTGTGTGAGAGAGAGAGAGAGAGTTAAGTGTGTATTTGTATCTCTAATTCGTGTTTGACTTCTTGGTTGTTCCGATACTGTCAATACACATAAACACACACAAGCATACGTACACACACACACACACACACACACACACACACACACACACTCGCAACACTGAACAAAAGTAAATACACGTGTTAGTCTTTGTGTCTAGTGCCTTTTTCCTCTCTCTCTCTCTCTCTCTCTCTCTCTCTCTCTCTCTCTCTCTAAGTTATTCCATTTACGTATTTATTATTATTATTATTATTACTGAACCTTTATTATAGTTACTTCGGTATAACTGTTTCTACTACCACCACCACTACTACTACTGCGTCTACTGCTGCTACTAGCTACTACTACTACTACTATCCATTACTATCCCTTTACTTCAGTTACTCGTTTATTGCTCCACTATTACTATCCCATCGCTTCGTTTTATCATGACTATCCCAGTACTTCTGTTATTACTATTCTGTTGCAGTTATTACTACAATCCTATTAACATCTGTTATTCTACCATTACCATCCCATTATTTCCATTATTCTGTTATTGCCATCCCATTACCCTCATCCCGTCATTGGCGTGACCCGCTTGGAGGTTCCCACAGGGTGTGACAAAAATATTAGGAGAATCAACAGGGGTATTACTGCAGGGCGTGTGTGCTGATAACAGGGTGAGAGAGAGAGAGAGAGAGAGAGAGAGTGAGAGAGAAATTGGGGATGACATGAATCTTATTAGTTAAGCTGGTTGCTGTGATGAGAGATAAGAGGGAGGGAGGGAGGGAGAGAAGCGGGGAGGAAAGAGGGGAGGGAGGGAGAGAAACGGGGAGGAAAGAGGGGAGGGAGGGAGAGAAACGGGGAGGAAAGAGGGGAGGGAGGGAAGAGACTCTGTGGGAAGGAGGGAGAGAGGAAGAAAAGGGAGAGAATGGAGAAGGGAGAAGAGGATATAGTTGGATAGACAGATATATAGATACAGAAAAGGGAGGGAGAGAAGGAAAGCATGAATGATGGGGAGATTATGAGGCAGGGAAAAGGGAGATAGGTAGGTAGATAGATATACAGATAGATGGATACGAGGAAGGGAGAGAGGGGAGGGGAGGAGAGAGAGAGGGGAAGGGAGGGGAGGGGAAACAGAAGCTGTGTGGGCGAGGGAGGGGAGGGAATGAAAACCTCGTCAGCGTGGGAGAGAAAGGGAGGGACTGAGAGGGGAGGGAGGGAGGGAGAGGCGAGGGGAAGAGAAAGAGAGAGAGAGAGAGAGGGGGGGGGAGAGAATGATTAGGAAAAGGAGAAGATAACTGCGGAAGAATGACTGACTGAAAAAGGTAAAGAGTTAAGGAGGAAAGAGTGAAATGGAAGAATGAGTGAGTGAAAAGAGAAGAGGGATAGAGTGTATGAATGGAGGAGAAGAGAGAGAGAGATAAGGAGGGAAAAAAGAGGAGAGAGGGGAAGAGAGAAGTAGGTAGTGAGGTTGTGGGTGTAGTGTAGGGTGTCGTCAGGGCGTGCTAGCTGGCCACATTCCCCTCACTGGGTCGTGGGAGGCACCGTTTCCCCTCTTAATAGATACCCTCGCATCACACACACACCTCACTCCCCCCCAAGCCTTCCCCCACCTCTCACTTCCCCTCAACCCCCCACACCCCTCACTAGCATCACATTCGCACCCTCCTCTTTCCTCTTACCCCTCCCCCCACACACACTGCTCCTTTCCCTCACCTCCATTTCTTTCTTTCATCTCCTCTTTTCTCACATTTCCTTCCTTCCTCTCACCTCCCCTTCTCTTCACTCACCTCTCCTTCCTGCTTCCTTCATCCCCCCTTCCTTTACGCATGACCTTTCCCTCCCCTCCTCTCCCTTTCATGTCCCTCTATCCCTTTCCCATCCCATCCTATCCCATCCCATCCCCTCTTCAATCAAACCTACTTAAGATAACTGTTCCCTCTAGTTTTGGACAAGCTATGAGTATAAAGTTTCCTATATCAGGTTAGATTATAAAAAATTAGGTTAGTTATAATCAGATTAGGTTAGTGGAAGTTAGATATATTACACACAAGATTAGATGAAGTGAGGCAATGTTTAACCGAATAAGGTCTGGGTGACTTTATTCTGGTTAATTTGAGTTCGATTTGGTTTAGTTTTATTTGGTTTAATTTGATATGGTTTGGTTTGGTTTCGTTTGTATTGCTTGAGAGAAAAAATATCCTCACACGCATGAAATATAACCTGCCATCCTAAACAGACACGCCGCTTTGTAAAACGGCATTATAAACAGTTGGCTTGATTTACACACACACACACACACACACACACACACACACACACACACACACACACACACACACACACACACACACACACACACACACACACACACACACACACACACACACACAGATTCATCACAATTCTCTTGAAATATTAGGGCTTGGACTCCTCCGTCATGTTGACTCAAAATACTCCTCTCTGCTTATTGTGTGTGTGTGTGTGTGTGTGTGTGTGTGTGTGTGTGTGTGTGTGTGTGTGTGTTCATGGTTTTATTCAGTTCAAATCTCTTTTTTTTTTTTTTTTTTTTTTTCAATAACCATCCAGGCAGAGGCGTCCTTGAACTTAATGTATCGTCCGGAGGTGGCCCCCCCCAAAAAAAAAAAAAAAAAAAAAAAGCGTGAAGGCGAAAATAATCCAGCCATCAAACCACACCTCAAAGTAACCAAAATGGCCGCTGTGACCAATCCGAAGTGGCAGATCTAATGTAATAATGATAATAATAATAATAATAATAATAATAATAATAATAATAATAGTAAACCAAATAAGTAAAGGTAAGCTAAATGAAGGCCACACAGTCCTGAA
>NC_137051.1:447500-480000 GCF_032717465.1 Coenobita brevimanus
AGAGAGAGAGAGAGAGAAGGAGAAGAAAAGTTGGGAGTGTATGGGGCGATCAAGAGAGGGAAGGAAGGATTATATGGAGAGAAGGAAAGGAGGGAGGGGAGGAGAGAGAGGTAACGAGGGAGTGTAAGGAGGGAGGGAGAGACAGTAGGGTGAGATATATGGAGGGAGGGAGGACTGGATAGATGGATGGAGAGGAGGAAGGGAGAGAAGCAGAGATCGTGTGGAGGGAGGGAGGGATTGTATGGAGGGGCTGAGGGAGGTAAGAAGGAACGAAGAGGGAGGGAGGAGAGGAAAGTGTGTATGGATGGAGAAATGAAGGGAGGAGGAAAAGCTGAATGGAGGGAAGGAGGGAGAGAAGTATGGAGTGTACAGAGTGAAGGGAGGAGAGAGGGTAATATGTGGAGAAGTATATGAAAGACAGGGGTGTGGGTTGTAGTTAGGGCAGCGTGATGGCGGGGGACAGGGTTACATGGAGGCGATTTATGTGTAGCCACCCGTTTCGCGATTAAGACGTCTAACCAAACCCAGAGAGGCAGACAGCAAGGATCTTAAACCACAGTAAAAATAAACAACTAATTCAAGAATAATTAGGAAATGTAAAATATAAGACTGAAAACTTTGACATTTATTATATAATTAACGACAGATATCTATTGGAATTTTGAGAACTGTTTTTTGGGATATCCTTTGAAAATTGCGTTTCGTGGATTCGCTTCGTTCGTCGTCTGCGCTCTGGCGTTGAAAAAGGGAGTGGGCATGCTAAGAGTTTTTTTTGCATTTCCTTGTCAGCTGTACCGGTACTTTCTCTCTCTCTCTCTCTCTCTTTCTCTCACCACAAGCACATCACAGCCTCACTCACTCGGCTCAGGTGTCAACAGAATGGAGATTGTCTTAGCAGGGACACGTTTAAGTCTCTCTCTCTCTCTCTCTCTCTCTCTCTCTCTCTCTCTCTCTCTCTCTCTCTCTCTCTCTCTCTCGTTAAGCTATTGTTAAATTGAATAGTTTCTAATACATTTCTGCTGTCTACCTATCCAACTAAATTTCCTTCTGTTTTTGTCAGTCTTGCAATGTTACGTTCTCCTCCTCCTCCTCCTCTTCCTCCTCCTCCTCCTCCTCCTTCTTTGCCATCTAAGTTTTTGTTCCTAGGGAGTAATATTTAAAGGATGAAGCACACGTTAATGACCGTATGTTCTGTGTGATCTATGTGTTTATACAGTATATCTCTTGTCTTATGTTGCTAGTACACACACACACACACACACACACACACACACACACAATCTTTATCACTCCTGTTTCAGAATGGCACGCACACACACACACACACACACACACACACACACACACACACACACACACAATCTTTATCACTCCTGTTTCATAATGGCACACACACACACACACACACACACACACACACACACACACAATGTTTATCACTCCTGTTTCATAATGGCACACACACACACACACACACACACACACACACACACACACACACACACACACACACACACACACACACACAATCTATATCACTCCTGTTTCAGAATGGCACACACACACACACACACACACACACACACACACACACACACACACACACACACACACACACACACACACACACACACTCAATCCAGTGACGGTATGTAGGTATTAAAGAGCGGATTATCGTGATCTACGCAGAGCTCATTAATAAGAGGACAGATCACTGTCGTTTTTTTTTGTTTTTTTTCAGTTGGTTCGGTCAAGTTCACTACTTAAAATGTTTTCATCTGATGGAACTTAATCACTCGGTAAATTTATGTATTAATTTTGTGGTACTGTGCTTTGAACGACGCGCCTTGGTTGTAAAGGAGAAATGAGTCTCCTTGGTTACTAGATAGATCAAGCCAGTATAACTACACTTCGCCATTAGCTACAGTTTGAGAGAGAGAGAGAGAGAGAGAGAAAGGATACGTGAGTCGCAATGGCTCGGTGGTACAAGAATTTAAACACATTTCGTCAGGTCTTTATTGTATATTAAAACGAGCAAAGAAAAATCCGAGAGCCAGCCTGACTTGTCCGTCGCAAAGAGGTTAATTGAAAGAGCCCATTTTTTCTCGCATTTCAGTGCTTAGGTGGACAGGAGAGAGAGAGAGAGAGAGAGAGAGAGAGAGAGAGAGAGAGAGGGAGAGAGAGGAAGGGAGTGATGAACTGTGAGTGGCTTGATTTTTTTTTTTTTTTTTTTTTCGGCCACCTGGAATGACTTCTTGGATAAGGATTAGCCTGTCTTACCTACATCTGTATTTCTTATCCTACTCTCTTTACTCTCTTCTCTTACTCTCTTTACTCTCTTCTCTTACTCTCTTTACTCTCTTCTCTTACTCTCTTTACTCTCTTCTCTTACTCTCTTTACTTCCGCTTTTCTTCGTTTTACTTTATCCCTACTCCATCCTGTCTTTTCTTGCACGTTTATTCATCTTCTCCTTGCTTCCATTCTTCATTTCTTCCTTACTCTAGTCTTTCTCTTCTTCCTCCTTACTTTACTCTCTTCTCTAAGCTTTCATTTTTTATATTTCCTTTTTTCTATATCCCCTCTTCTCCTTTCTTTTTCCTCAGTTTTCTGTCGTCTTCCTTCTCTTCTCTCCCTGTCTACCTTCTGTATCCACCTTTTCTTCTCTCTCTCTCTCTCTCTCTCTCTCTCTCTCTCTCTCTCTCTCTCTCTCTCTCATATTTTGCCCCCAAATGAAAGAGCACACACTTCTTTCCTTTTCCTTCTCCCTTCGTCCCCCTGCCTTTCCTTCCTTTCTCTCCCTCCTTTTCTCTTGTTTCTCTTCATTTCCACTGCATTTCACTTTCTCTTAATTTTTTTCCCATCATTTCCTCTCAATCATCTTCTTCCATCCAAACTTGCTTTATTCTTTCCCATTTTTTTCTTTCCTTCCTTCCTTTACTCTTTAATTGTCTCTCTTCTTCCCTCCTCCCTTCCTTCTTTCCCTTCTCATTCACTCGCCATCAAACCATTCCTTCAGTTCATTACAATCTATTTCTCTCTCTTCTTCCTTCCCTTTCTCATTCATCCATCGAACCCTTTCTCTTCAGTTCCTACTCCTCCTTTCTCCCCCTCTCTCTCCCCCTACTTTTCCTCCTCTCCCCTTCTCCTTCTTTCTCCCTCTACATCTCCCCCACCCCCTTCTCCCTCTCACCCTACTTCTCCTCCACCCCCTTCTCCCTCTGTCTCCCCCTATTTCTCCTCCACCCCCCTTCTCCCTCTCTCTCCCCCTATTTCTCCTCCACCCCCCTTCTCCCTCTCTCCCCCAACTTCACCTCCATCCCCTTCTCCCTGTCTCCCTCTACTTTTTCCCCACTCCCCTTCTCCCTCTCTCCCCTGCTTCTCCCCCCCCTTTCTCCCTCTCTCCCCCTACTTCACCTCCACCCCCCTTCTCCCTGTCTCCCCCAGTTTCACCTCCATCCCCTTCTCCCTGTCTCTCCCTACTTCTCCTCCCCCTTTCTCCCTCTGTCTCCCCCACTTTTCCTCCACCCCCTTCTCCCTCTCTCCCCCCCTACTTCCCCTTCGTCTCGTTTCTCCCTCTGTCTCCCCTACTTCTCCTCCCCCCTTCCTCCCCTAATCCCCTATATTTTGGCGGTAATTCAAAGAGCACAAGCTTAGAATTAGAGTGGCTCAATAGAAAGCCGCTTAGAAGCCACTACGATCCTGCCAGTAAATCTTCAGGTCCTTCCTATGTACCTCACTTTATCGTTCATTTGACTAGCTGGCCTCTTGTTCATTATTTAGCTGTCTATCTATCTATCTACCTTTCTATCCGTCTATCTATCTGTATGTTTGTTTGCCTGTCTGTATCTATCCATCTGTCCATCTGTCTCTAGTCATCGTCTTTTTTTTTATTATTATTCTGTATGTCTCTATCGGTCTCTCTGTCTACAGTCTATTTTCGTTTTTCTTTCTTTCTTACTTTCTTTCTTTTATTTTCTGTCTACTCTCTGTGATGGATGATTATCTGACCTCCTGGCGACTCTTCCCTAATCAGCTTTATTCATCTTTTCTTTTTTCGTTGCTCTTGTGTTCTTCAAATTGACGCACACTTTTGAATATCTCACTGTCATCATCATCATCATCACTTCTTCTTCTTCTGTCCTAACTACTAATTATCAGCTTTCTTTGAGATATATATTATAATTATTAGATGCTCCTCTCTCTCTCTCTCTCTCTCTCTCTCTCTCTCTCTCTCTCTCTCTCTCTCTCTCTCTCTCATTTTGCGTTCCATCTGAACCCATTCACTTCGATGACCGTCATTTCCATTTTTACTCTCTTATTAACAGAAATTACCAAACTGTTTTTCTCGTCATCGCTAATGCCTCACTAAAAGCCCATTAATTTGACTTGTTTCGTTGCATTCTTAGGTTGAGATAAAGAGAAGTATTGTGTAACTGCTAGAGTTTGCCATACGGTGTAGCTGTTCCAGTCGCTGTGTATGTGTGTGTGTGTGTGTGTGTGTGCCGTTCACTATATGTAGGCTATTACTCGCTGTGTGTGTGTGTGTGTGTGTGTGTGTGTGTGTGTGTGTGTGTGTGTGTGTGTATGTGTGTGTGTGTGTGTGTGTGTGTGAAATGGCAAGGTGTAATTACAAGTGAGCACATGGAACAATACACTATGCTTCTTTGACCTTCATTTGGCCCGTATTTTCGCCCTTGTGCAGCTTGTTTCACGTAGGTAGTGTTACGGCTATACATCCTTTCCATAGCACTTCTTCGTGACTAGCATCATACTCTATTATTAAACTTTTGTTACATCTCCGCATTCAATACGGAGAGATGGTAATTTTAGGCCAAATTGGAGAAAAGCGATTATACCCGCAACAGTTTTAGATGCTTGTCATAAATGGGTTCGAACCCTTCTTTCTTCTTCTCCTTCCTTTCCTCATCCTTCCTTCCCTTTTCCTAGATGCTCTTCCTTCCCTCCTTCCTTCCTTCTTTCCTTACTTTCTTCCCATTCCTCCCCCCCCTCTCTTTCGTACACATTATCCTCCCCCTTTCTTTTCACCTTTTCCCCCTCCTCTCTCTCTCTCTCTCTCTCTCTCTCACTGCCCCCCTTAAGTCCCCGGCTATTGGGAGGAGGCATTAAGGGATCTCCGCCCCCTATTTGTTCTGGGGGGAGGGGGAGGGGAGGGGAGGGGGAGGAATGGAAGGAAGGGGGAGGGGAGGAAAGGGGAAAGGGAGGGGAGGGGGAGTGTATGTGTGTGTGTATGTGGCCGCAATGGAAGCACACTCCCCTCCCCCCTTCCCCCCTCCATCTCTTTTTCTCTTTTTGCATCACTTCCCTCACCCCTTGCTCTCTTTCTTTCTTCTTTCCCTCCTCTCTCTTTTTTCTCATTTCTTTTCACTCTCCTCCTCCTCCCAGTCCCTCATTTTCCTCACCCCTCCCAACTCCCTCTTCTCCTTCCCCTTACACACTCATTTTCCATCCTCGTCCCCCCCCCCTCTCTCTCTCTCTCTCTCTCTCTCTCTCGCTTTCTTCATCTTTTTCTCTTCCCCCCTTGCTCCCTTTTATTCCTTCTCCCTGTCTGTTTGCTTTGCCTTCTTTCTGTCTCCCTCGCCCATTTTTCCTTCTCTCTCTCTCTCTCTCTCTCTCTCACTTTTCTCCCCCTTCCTTCCTTCCATCACCTTCCTTCGTCTTCCAGACTCCCTCTCTTCTCTCTCTCTCTCCCTCTCCCACCCCCTCTCCTCCCTCCCTTTCCCCTCCACTCCCCCCTTCCTCCCTACCCCCTGCTAGCTTCTCCTAGTCATTTATATTCCTTGCTACCCTCCCTCGCCTTGTCTCTGTGCTCTCTCTCTCTCTCTCTCTCTCTCTCTCTCTCTCTCTCTCATTCTCCCTTCCTCCATTTTTCCTGTCCTTCCATTTTTCTCCCCATACGCATCCCATCCTTCTCTCCATGCCCCTCTTTCCCTCCCTCATGTTTTCTGTCCCCTCTTTATTTCTTCTCTCCTTCCCTCTTTTCTCTCTCTCTTCTTGCTGTCTTTCTCTTCTCTCCTGCACTCATGTTTCTTTTTCTCCTCTCCTCCTTCCCCCCCCTTCGTTCCTCCACCTCCCCCCACTTCTCCCTCCTTCACTCTCATTTCCTCCTCTTCCATCCAAATCATCTTTTCCTCTCTTCTTACATCTTTCCTACCTCCCTCCCCACCTCTTCTTTCCCTCTTTCCTCTTATTCTCTCCTCTTTTTCCCCTTTCTCCTCCACGACCTCCTCTCCAGCCCTAGCCTCCCCCCTTCTCCCCTCCGTTCCCTCCCCTCCCCTCCATCCTCTCTCCGTCCTCTCCCTCCCCCCTTCATTTCCTTCCTCCCTCTCTATCTCTTCTTCCTCCCTCGTCCCCTTTCACCTCCCCTCCCTCTCCTCCATCTCTCCATCTTCCTCCCTCCATCCAGACGCCTTCCCGTCCTTCCAAAATCTCTTGTTATTCATTTTCTCTCACTTTCCTTCCTTTTATCCCTCTCCTTTCCCTCTCGTTCCCTCTCCCCTCCCCTCTTTCCTTCTCTCCTCCCATTCCTTCCCCCTCTCTCCTTTCTTCCCCCCCCATTCTCTCTCCTCTCTCCTTTCCTCCACTCTCTCCATTTTAATTTTCTTCTCTCCTTCTACCATCACCTTTTTTCTTTCTCTCTTCCCCTTGGTTTTATTTTCCAGATACTCTTTTTTCCTCTCCTCTCCACTCTTTTCCTCTCTCCTTTCTTTCTCCCTCTCTCCTTCTCCCTCCCTCTTCCCTCTTTTCCTCATTTCCCCTCTTTCCTCCCTCACCCACATAATCTCTCTCCTTTTCCTCCATCCCTGTCTCTCCCTCCCTTTCTTCCTATCGCTACTTCTCCCATTCTTTCCTCCTCCTTCCTCTTCTTACCTTCTCTTCTCTCCTTTTTCCTCTTTTTTTCCTTCTCTCTCTTCCGGCATATGTTCATTCCCTGTCTCTGCCTCTCTTTATTTTATCTCTTTTCACTTTTTCCCTTCCATTTCTTACTCCATCCTTTCTTTCCTTCCTTTCCTTCTCCCCTCTCTCCCTGTCTACACCCACCCCTCTCCTACCTCTCCTCCCCCTTCCTTTCTCTTTGCTCTCACTTCCCTCCTTCCCTCTCCCTTCCTCTCTCCTCTTCCTCCATTTCTTCTCATTTCCCTCACTTCCCTCTCCCTCCTCTTCCCTCCATCCCTTCCTTCTGCCTCCCCTCCCCTCCATCCCTTCCTTCTGCCTCCCCTCCCCTCCATCCCTTCCTTCTCCCTCCCCTCCCCTCCATCCCTTCCTTCTCCCCACCTCCTCCCTCCTCTTCCTCCATTTCTTCTCCCTCTTCCTTCTTCCCTCCCCTGCCTCCGTGTCTTCTCCCTCTTCCCTCTCCTTCTTTCCCTCCTTCCCCCCCTCCTCCCTCCTCTTCCTCCATTTCTTCTCCCTCTTCCCTCCCTCCCCCTCCCCCCCTTGCCCCTCCTAGAAGCTGGGAGTCTCTTAAAGGCGAGAGGCTCAAGGAGGTGGCTGGATCCCTAGCTGCCTCTCTCTCTCTCTCTCTCTCTCTCTCTCTCATTTTTTTTTGCTACCCTCAGACGATTTTATTAGGCTTAGGAACATCTCTTGTGGTGAAGGGGTTAAGTCACTGTCAATCATCTATCTATCTGTCTGACTGTCTATCATAAGCTTGTTTGCCTGTCTATCTGTCTGTCTTTCTGTCTGTCTATTATAACCTTGTGTCTGTCTGTTCATCTGTCTCTTCGTCGGCTTGATTTTTCTTTCTGGTGTATTTTCTTCCATGCTTTTATCCATTCTTCCTTCCTTCCTTCATTCATTCATTCATTCATTCCTTTCATCGTCCTAGCTTCCTTCCTCGGCTTTATCTTCCCTCCTCCCTCCCTCCTTCCCGCCCTTCCTTTCGTCTTCCCTCCCTCCCTTCCTTCCTTCCTTCCTTCCTTCCTTCCTCCCTTCCTCCCTCCCTTCCTTCCTTCCTTCCTTCCTTCCTCCCTTCCTTCCTTCCTTCCCTCCCTTCTTAGTTGTACATACATTCCCTTACACAGAGGCCGCCTACTCTGGCATGGGCGATCTCCTCTATTTCTTTCTTTTTTTCCTTCCCTCCTTCCTTCTTTCCTCCTCACATTCTTCCTTCCTTTTCTCTTACCTTCCTCCATTTCTTTTTTCCTCCGTTTTTTCTTTCTTACCTTCCTCCCTTACTTCCTTCCTTCTTTCAACCTTCATTCCCTTCTACCTTCCTTTCTTCTTCCATCTTTCCCTCCTTCCCGCCCTCCCTCTTTCCTTCCATCCTTCCTCCCTTCCATCCTTCCCTCCTTCCTCTCTTCCCTCCATCTTTCTTCCTACCTTCCTTCATTCCTTCTATCTTCCTTTCTTCCCCTTCCAACATTTTCCTCCGTCTCCACTTTCATTCTCTCTCTCTCTCTCTCTTTCTCTCTCTTTCCTGCGAATTAAGAGCAAATAAGTGAGTGAGATAATTAAAGGAAGGGACAGGCGAAGGACTCAATAAGAAGGAGGAGGAGGAGGAAGAAGAAGGGGAGGAGGAGGAGGAAGAAGAAGGGGAGGAGGAGGAGGAGGAGGAGGGGAGGGGAAGAAGAAGGGAAACTGGAAAATTAGAATAAAGGGCTAATAAGGAGGAAGTGTTGATTAATTTAGAGAGAGAGAGAGAGAGTTAATCCGGTGATACGATTTTCTTTACTTTATTCTTGCTACTTCCAGACGATTTTATTCAGCTTACAGATATCATTTACCGTTGATGTTAAAAAATTCTCTCTCTCTCTCTCTCTCTCTCTCTCTCTCTCTCTCTCTCTTAAAAAAATAAAGAATAAATTGATAAAGAAAGAGAGAGTAAGCAATGTACTTAACCCTTAATACTGCAGTGGTGAAGACGGAGAAAGAGAGAGAGAGAGAGAGAGAGAGAGAGAGAGAGATAATTAAAGAGAGCGAATAAGAATAAGGAAACGAAGGACGACTCAATAAAAGGGGAAGAGAGAGAGAGAGAGGGAGGGAGGAAGTGGATGAGGAGGGAGGAAGGAGAAAGATTGGAATAAAAGAGGGAACAGTGGAAGTTAAGAGAGTAACTCAAAGGAATATAGGAAAGGAGTAGTGTGTGTGAGAGAGAGAGAGAGATTCATAGCCTCTACAGTATTTAGTAAACTAGCTTCCTTCCTTCTCTCCCTCCTCGCATTCTCCTCTTATCTCTCTCTCTCTTTATATCTTATTTTCCTCCCAAGATATGTATTCTTGTTTTTCTTCTCTCTGAATTGCTTTTCGTTTCGTACCATTCTCTCCTCTTTTCTTTTCCCCTAAATCTCTCTTATTCTGTGCTTTATTTCTCGCCTCCTCCTCCTCCTCCTCCTCCCACGTCATTCCTTCCTTCCATCCCCACCTCCATTTTTCCACCTACTTCTGCTCTGTGTTTCCTCTGACCTGCATTCCTCCCCAGCCTCTCAGACTCTCCTCTCCTCTCCTCTCCTCTCCTCTCCTCTCCTCTCCTTCATTACCTCTTCCACTTCCCACTACATACTTCCTGCTCCTTGCTCTCCTTCTCCTCCTGCTCCTCTTCTCTCTGCTCGTCCTTTCCTACTTCTTCCATATTACTCCCTCCTCCTCCTCCTTTCTCTGACCTCCTCCTCCTGCACCTCTTCCCTTCTTTCTCTTCTTCCAGTTCTCTACATTTCACTCCCTCTCTTTTTTGTTTTCCATACGTCTTCCTCACCCATTCCCTTTCCTGTCTTCTCACTCCCTTTCCCTCCTCCGCTTCCTCCCTTATGTACTCATATGTTTTCCTTCCCCTCTTGCCCCGTCTCCTCTCCATCCATCTTCCTTTCCTACTTCTCTTCTCTCTCCCCTCTGCTCCTTTCCCTCCTTATTCGCCAGCTTCTTCTCCTTTTTTCTCTCAAACCCACTCCCTCTCTCCTCTTTTTCTCCTCTCCTCTTTCTCGAATTCGCAATCCCTCCTCTTCCTCCACCTTCCTCTCTCCCATCCCATTCCTTTCTCTTTCCCTTCCATTCCTTCCTCCTGCTCCCCTCCTCTCTCCCCCTATCTTTCTCTTTTCCTTTCCCACTCCACTCTTCCCTTCCTCTCCTCTCCCATCTCACTCCATCTCTCCCTCCCCATTCCTCTTCCTCCCTCTTTCCTCCCTCCACCGTGTCACAGATACTCTTCCCTCACAACCATTTACTCCTCGCTCTTTCCTCTTTCACTCTTCCTCCGTCTGTCATTTTCCACCCCAGTCCTCTTCTTTCACTCTCTCCTTTATTCCACTTCCTCTCCCATCTCTCCACACTTCTCTCCCTCACCATTCCTCTTCGTCTCCCATTTCCTATCAATCCCTCTTCCCTCCTATTCTTCCTTCCCCTCTTCCGAAACTTTCCTTTAATTTCTTATCTCCCATTCTTCTCTCCCAGCCCTTTGCTCCAACTTCCCATCTACCCCTCCTCTCCCACTCCATTCCTCCTCCTCCTCCTCTTTTCTCTTTCTTCCCCTCCTACTCTTCCTCCCTTAGACTTTTACTTCAATTTTCCATCTCCCTTTCTCCTCCCCCAACCCTTTCCCCCAGCTTCCTATCTCCCTCCGACTCCAACTTTTTATCTCTCCTTCTCTCTCTCTTCCCCTCCAAGTCCTCCCCCCAACCCTTTACTCAACTTTTTTTTTTCTCCTCTCTTAACCCTTTCCTCCAACTTCCTATCACCGTCTCCTCTCCCTCCTCCTCCTCCACTCCAGCAGCCTCTCAAGCAAGGCAGGCAGGGAGGCAGGCAGGCAGGCAAACCCGTATCCACCCACGCAAGAAATGGAGAACGCACTTGTAAATCCCGAGGCCCCGGCGCCCACCAGCATTTTCCTACCAAGAATGGAAACTCGGGAACACGGAGAGGCGTCGGCGGCAGCATCCACCTTAATAGTTTCCTTTCTCTCGGGGTTTTGGGAAGGGCTCCCCGTTTGTCTTAAAGGATCAGACTCACGTATTTGTAATCATTTCGGGGGACTTGGATGGCTAGCTTAGCGTGCGTCTGGGGCTAACGCGATATGACATTTTAATTTACCGATCTTCCGCCAGAGTGAGCCTTCTGGCAACTCGTTCGCCGGTGCCTGTTTGCGACCCGACTTCGGCTTCCAGAATACATCCGTGGCCGCTGTGCTGCGATCCATGTAATGCACCGTGTTTCCCAGTGGCTTAAAACAGTGCAGAATTAATGAATAAGGGACTGGGGCAGTGAAGGTACTTGTCTCTGTGTCTAGCGTGAAGCCAAAGCTCAAGGGGACAGGGTTGGGAATCGGAGAGGCGCGCGCGGCAGAGCGAGCGGGTGAGCCAGCCAATCAGGGGCTTTCCCGCGTAATCTCACCAAATTGATTTTCCAGAAGAGAAAAAGAGTGCGGAGATGGAAACACCAGGGACACCAGAAACTCCTCCCAGAGCCACTTTCTAAGACGGCGGGCCTGTGACTGCAACACGCTGGGCGGTGTAACTCTTCCCTCAAGCAGCACTTTAGCCGCGGGGAGGATTTGAGACGCCCTGGCTGTGTTGTTGTGTCCGGGTGGAGGTATCGGCGCGCGGCAACAAGACGGCCCCCGCTACCACCACCACCACCACCACCTTATGATGCTCTCCTTTATGGCTTTACCGCCCTCACCTCGGTCTTCTAGGAGGAATTTCTGCTGCTGGGATGTTGCGCTTTTATTAGGATGAATTTATACGGGATTTTGTCTGTTGTTGTGGTGGTCCTGTTGGAAATATCGGCACACACCAAGAAGACAGCCTACGTAATGCCTTCCTTGGCCATTTTATCTCCCTCCCTCCTCAGTCTTCTTGGAGGAATATTCGTTTTTGGCTTTTTGCTGTACTATCAGGATGGATTTATGCTGATTTTTTGTTATGGTTGTGGTGGGAATGTCGTCGCTAGCAAGATGGCCAAACCTCATACTGCTCTCATAATCTTACCACTCTCAAATTTAGGAGGCGGAATATTTGCCGCTGGGATGACGCTGTTGCATAAAGATGAATGTTTATCGAATTTTGTTTGTTATTCCGGTGGCGGTATCAGATCAAGATAACTGCATAGTTTAATGTTATCCTTTAATATTTTACCGCTTTACCGCAGTCATGGGGATTTTATTCTTTTTAATGGATTGCTGCTGCGGAATGATCACAGAGTATTTCCCTTGTTAATCTGTCTCTCTCTCGAATCGTGTTTGTTATTACGGTGAAGATATTAGCACAGCAACTAGACATCTCCACCTTACGTTACTGTCCCTTACCTTCCCACTGCATCCCCGCCAGCTGATTCTACCCACCCTCAGCCCAGCCTTGGAAGAATATCTGATGCTGGCGTGTTGCTGGCACATAAATGGCTGGATTTATATTGGAGATTTTGCTTTTGAGAGAGAGGGAGAGACGTTCAGGATTCAGTTGTCTTGTTATTTGAGGAGGATTTTTGTTCTTTAGGGACTGATGATGGTGATGATGATGATGATGATTCTCACAGTCGAGGAGGAATATTATGCTCGTTCTTGTCGTGTGAGGAGGTAAAGGATGGCTTGAATTTTGAAGAATATTTGGGTTCCTAACGTCACTAAATGCTGCAGATGAATGAGTGATACATATAACTAGATGATGATGATGATGATGATGATGATTCTCACTTCAGCGTAGAGGGGGAATGTTAGGCGCGTTTGTGTTATAAAGGGACGGATTTATAATGAGTGTTTGGAGCTAAAATATTATGGCAAAATGTTCAAGCATATGTGTAATGTATATATATTAGTTTTGTCCCTTTTTTTTCTCTCTCTCTCTCTTTTTTTTTTTTTTTGCATCCATTAGTCCAGCGAAAAATCCAAATCACCCCATTTGTGGTAATTTGCCGCCGGTGTAAAGGTTAACGTGCATTTCTTTCATTGAGAGAGAGAGAGAGAGAGAGAGAGAGAGAGAGAGAGAGAGAGAGTATGCAGGTATGAGGGAGGGTGACTTGTATGGGTAAGCTGGTGTTTCAAGAGAGTACAAAATGAATGATGAGAGAGAGAGAGGGAGAGAGAGAGAGAGATTGGGGAGAATAGATGTAGGTGAGAAAAGATGAGAGGAAAGAAGAGGAGAGAAAGAGAGAAGGGAAAGAAATGGGATATTGATGGAGGAGAGGGATGGGAAGAGTGAGGTAGAGAGAAGAGAGGAGAGGAGAGAGAGGGTAATGAGGGAGGATAATAGAAGGGAGGAATAAAGGGAAGGGGAGAGAAATGAAAAGAGGAAAGGAGAGAGGAGAGAGAAAGGTGAGAGGGAATGAGAGAAGAGGGGAAATGGAGGGAAGAGGGAAAAAGATTTATTTGGAGAGGGGAGGGGTGATGAATGGAGAGAGAGAGAGAGAGAGCGGCGGGTAATGATCGGTGTAATAATGATGACAGATAAGTACTCCAGTAATGTACACACACACACACACACACACACACACACACACACACACACACACACACACACACACACACACAAAACCATTCTTCTCTCCCCTCCCCCTCCTTCTCTCACCTTCCCTCCTCCATTCTCTTCTGTTCCCTCTTCCTTTGCCGGTCCGTTCTTCTCAGCTCATTTCCTTCCCTCTTCTTCCTTCCTTTCCTTCGCTTTCCTTCCTTTCCTTCCCATCTCTCCCTTGCATCGTCTCACGCCTTTGCCTTTGCCATTCTCTTCCCTCCATCTCGTCTTTCTCTTCCCTCCCTTCCATTTCTCACATCCATTCTCCTCTTTCTCTCCATCCCTCCAAACCTCTACCATTCTTTTTCCTTTAATTCCAACTTTTCTCTTTTTTTCCTCCTTTCCTGGTCCTTCCTTCCTCTTCCTCTCTATTCCTCTTCCCTTTCTCTCCCTGCTTTTAATCTCCCTTCCCTTCCTCCCCCTCCCCCCCAGACAGACAGTAACATACAGGTGATATAGGTAAAAATTATACTCCCTCACCCCCCTCCCCACTCCACCCCCTCTCCCTCCCTCTGCATCCCTCCTTCCATCCCTCCTCCTTTCCTCCCCCTCCCTCTTCCTTCCAGCCCTGTTCCTACCCATCTCCCTTCCTCTCCAGTCCACCTTTACCCCTCCCCTTCCCTTCCCTCCCCTCCCTTCCCTCCCCTCCCCTCCCTTCCCTCCCCTCCCATCCTCATTCCCTCAGCCTCCCCTCATCAACAGTATAGCCCTTCCCCTCCCCTCCCCTTGCTACCTTCCCCATCTCTAGCCTCTCCCCACCCTATCCCATCCCCTCCCCACCCTCAGTTCCTCCTCCCCGTCCCTTTCCCCTCCAACCTATCCTTCCTCTTCCCCTCCCTTCCCTCCCCCATCCGATAGTTCTCTCCCCCTTCTCCCCAGGCTTTCACCTCACTCACTACCTATCCCTCTTCCCTCCCCACCCCTTCCATCCCCTCCACACTCTGTCTTCCCTCTCCTCCCTATCTCTTCCCCTCCCATCCCCAGTCTCTCTCCCCATCCATACCCCCCCTCCACACCCTGTTTTCCCTCTCCTCCCTATCTCTTCCCCTCCAATCCCTATCCCCAGTCTCTCTCCTCATCCATACACCCCTCCACTCCCCTCCTACCTCCCCCTCCCATCCCTCCCCATCCATACTCCCCTCCACTCCCCTCCTACCTCCCCCTCCCATTCTTCCCCATCCATACCTCGCTCCACTCCCCTCCTACCTCCCCCTCCCGCCCCTCCCCATCCATACCCCCCTCCACTCCCCTCCCACCTGCCCCTCCCACATTATATTCATTATAAATAATAAATACACATTGCGATAAATAAATACGCTGTGGCTTTTATTTACGACTTACATGAGTAATTCGTCCTCCGACCATAAATCACCCGCACTGGGGGGGTTGTGGTGGGGGTCGTGGAGTCGGGGGGTTGTGGTGGAGGGGAGTTGTGGTGGGGGTTGTGGAATGAGGGGTTGTGGGGGATTTTGGAGTGGGGGGTTGTGGAGTGGGGCGTTTGTGGATTGGGGAGTTTATGGAGTGGGGGGTTTGTGGGGAGTTTGTGGAGTGGGGGGTTGTGGTGGAGGGTATTTTGTGGAATTGTCTTTTTTTTTTCTTTATTTTTTTAGGGGGGTTACGAGAAGGAAGCTAAATTTGTGAAGGTGTGGTGGAGTATATATTGTGGGTTGGTGTGAGCTGATTTTTTTTTTTTTTTTTTTTTTTTTTTTGGTGTGGGGGGTGGGGGTAGGAGAGGGAAGGTTAGTTTGTAAATTGACAGGTTGTGGTATAGCAAATTTTGTGGGTTTGAGTGAGAGGTGATTATTATTATTATTATTATTATTATTATTATTATTAGGACATGAAAAAGATGGCAGCTAGTTGGGGGGAGGGACTTGTGGAGGAAAGGGTTTGTGATGCAGTATATTTGTGTGTGTGTGTGTGTGTGTGTGTGTGTGTGTGTGTGTGTGTACTAAACTCTCAAAACAGTCCCTCAGTGTCATTATCCCAGTTCCGTCAGATGAAAGCAGAGTGACCCTAGTGTGTTATTTACTGAGCGATGAGAGATCCTGTCTGGTATATGGAGGCCTGGTATATGGAGGCCTGGTATATGGAGGCCTGGTATATGGAGACCTGGTATATGGAGACCTGGTATATGGAGGCCTGGTATATGGAGGCCTGGTATATGGTGGCCTGGTATATGGAGACCTGGTATATGGAGGCCTGGTATATGGAGGCCTGGTATATGGAGGCCTGGTATATGGAGGCCTGGTATATGGAGACCTGGTATATGGAGGCCTGGTATATGGAGGCCTGGTATATGGTGGCCTGGTATATGGAGGCCTGGTATATGGAGACCTGGTATATGGAGGCCTGGTATATGGAGGCCTGGTATATGTTGGCCTGGTATATGGAGACCTGGTATTTTGAGACTGGTATATGGAGGCCTGGTATATGGAGACCTGGTATTTTGAGACTGGTATATGGAGGCCTGGTATATGGAGGCCTGGTATTTTGAGACTGGTATATGGTGGTCTGGTATATGGAGGCCTGGTATATGGAGGCCTGGTATATGGAGGCGTGGTATATGGAGGCCTGGTATATGGTGGCCTGGTATATGGAGGCCTGGTATATGGAGACCTGGTATATGGAGACCTGGTATATGGTGGCCTGGTATATGGAGGCCTGGTATATGGAGACCTGGTATATGGAGACCTGGTATATGGAGGCCTGGTATTTTGAGACTGGTATATTCGTGCTGGTGTGAGTGATAAACAGTGTAAGGTCAGACAAAGGCCAGACACCATTACACACACTCACACAAAGGTTACTTGACTCTCTCTCTCTCTCTCTCTCTCTCTCTCTCTCTCTCTCCGCATGAAAGCTGTCTCTAATCCACTCCGAAAAAAAAAGTCGAAAGCTAAATTAAGTCCTTCATTGATTGCAAATAATAGTAATAATAATAATAATAATAATAATAATGATAGGGGTCATCGGGTTGAAAGGGCTATACATATTTTATTTATATATGATTTTTTTTTTTCTCTTTTCAGTACTTTAAATATATATATAACTTTATCATTGTATTACGTTCATTATTTTGTTAATATTTTTTGGTGTCGCTATTATAAGTCCTATTATTCACGCTGTTATATGATTTCTCTCTCTTCCTGTTTCTCCCTCTCTCTCTCTCTCTCTCTCTCTCTCTCTCTCTCTCTCTCTTCTTCTTCTTCTTCTTCTTTCTTTCACTCTCTCTCTTTCTCTCCAGTTCGTCCTCTGACTGTAATTTCTCCGGCCACTTTCTTCCTCTTTTCTACCCTTATTCTTTCCTCTCTTTCCCTCCTCTCTCTTTCCTCCCCTTCTCTCCTCTCCCCCTCGTTCTTCTCCTTCCCTTCCCTCCTCTGCTTTCCTCCTCCATCGCCCTTTTTTCCTCTTGTTCCCTTTTATATTTCCTTTCTCCTTCCTCCCTTTCCAACTCTCTCCTCCTTCACTCCTCTTCCCCTTTCTCTCCCCTCTCCTCACTCCTCTTCCCTTTTCTCTCCCCTCCCCTCACTTCTCTCGCTTCACCCTTTTCTCCTCTCTTCTCTCCTCCCTTCTCTCTCCTCTCCCCTCTCTCTCCCCTTATCATAACTCATTACCTCTTACGGTTTTTCCGGCTCGTTTCGCCTGTTTTACCTACCCTCACCCTTATGCCTCTTTCTCTCCTTTCCTTCCTTTCCTGTCTCTTTCCCCTCCCTCCTTTCCCTCTTTCCTCCTCCTCCTCCTCCTCCTCCTCCTCCTCCCCCCCCTCTTTCTTACCATTCCGCTTCCTTCCTTTTTCCTTCATCTTCCTTCTTCTCTGTTCTTTCTCATCCTCCCATGTATTCCTTTCTCCTTTCCTTTCTGCCTCTCCCATCCTTTCCTCTCCTTTCCCTTCTCTCTCCTTCCCCGCGTCTCACCCCTCCCTTTGCTCTCTCTCTCTCTCTCTCTCTCTCTCTCTCTACCCCCCACACTTCATCAATCCCCCGAGACAGCTTGGATTTGCCCCACCTGTCTCACTCCCTCACTTCCCCTCACTTTCTCCTCTCACTCTTCCCCTCACTCTCCCCTTCCTTACTTCCCCTCACTCTCCCCTTCCTTACTTCCCCTCACTCTCCCCTCCCGCACACTCGTTCACTTCCCCCCCCCTCTCTCTCCCTCACTTCCCCCTCACTCCCACACTTTCCTTCACACTTCCCCCTCACTCTCGCGTCCTCACTTTCCCTCTTTCTTCCTCATTTCCCCTTACTCTCCTTCCTCCACTTCCCCTCACTTTCTTCTGCTCACTTCCCCTCCCTCACTTCCCTTCACCCTCCCTCCCCCACTTCCCCTCACTGTTTCCCTCCCTCACTTCCCCTTCCTCTCTCCTTCCCTCACTTCCCTTTCCTCTCTTTCCCCTCCCCTCACTTTCCCCTCCCTCACTTCCCCTCACTTTATCCTTCCCTCACTTCCCTTCTTTCTGTGCCTCCCTCACTTCCCCTTACTCTCTCCCTCCCTCACTTCCCTTCTCTCTCTTTCCCCTCCCTTACTTCCCCTCTCTCTCTTTCCCCTCCCTCACTTCCTCTCCCTCCCCCTAAGTCTCCCTCCCTCACTTCCCTTCACTCTCCCTCCCTTACTTCCCCTCACTCTCTCCCTCCCTCACTTCCCTTCTCTCCCTTCCTCACTTCCCTTCTCTCTCTTACCCCTTCCCTCACTTTCCCCTCCTTCCCTTCCTTCACTCTTTCTCCCCTGCTTTCGCTCTTCTCTTCCCTCCTTCTTCGTCGTCCCTGCTCTCTCTCTCTCATTACCCTTCCCCCTCCTCTTCTCCCTCTCTTCTTCCCCTCTCGCTCCTCTTTTTTCCTCTCGCTCGCCTCCTTACCCTTTCCCTTCCCTCCCCCCTCCCCTTCTTCTTCCCCTTCTCTTCTCACTCTTCCCCACTGTCCCAGTCCCCCCCCCCTCTCTCTCTCTCTCTCTCTCTCTCATCTAAGCCCTTGTTCCCCTTTCCTTCCCCTCAGCCTCCTCTCTCATATCTGTTCCTTCCTGCCCTCTTTCTTTCCCCTCTCATTCCCTTTCCCTTCCTCCTCCTCCTTCCTTGTTTCTCTCTTTTTTTTCTCTCCGTCTTCCCTCTTCCTTCTCCCTTCCATGCTCCTCGTCTTCCTTTCTCCCTTCCTTCACCCTTTCCTCTTCCGTCTCTTTGCTTTCGTCCCCTCTTCCCTCGTTTCTCTCCCCTCCTCCTCCTCCTCCCTTTCACTCCTTTCTTTCCTCCCTCTCTCTCGCCTTCTCTTCCTCCCTCTCTCTCCCCTTCTCTTCCTCCCTTTCTCTCCCTTCTTTCCTCCCTTTCTTCCCCCTCCCCCCATGATAAGGGATGCCGGGTGTCGCCACAACTTTTAACTTTCATGAATAATGCAGAACCACCCACCATCTCTCTCTCTCTCTCTCTCTCTCTCTCTCTCTCTCTCTCTCTCTCTCTCTCTCTCGCTGTTTTCTTCTCCAGTGGCTTCCTCTCTTCCTTTCTTCCTCCTTCCTTTCACCCATATGCCTTCCTCTTTCTTCCTCTTTCCTCTTATCCTTCTCCCTCCCTCTTCTCCTTCTTCTCTCCTATTCCCTCCCTTCCTCTTTATCTTCTTCCCTCCATTCCTCCATCCCTTCCCATCCATACCTCCAGCTTCCTCTTTCCCTCCCTCTTTCCTTTCTCTCTCCTCCCACTTTCCCTTTGCATCCTACCCCTTCAGTACAAGGACACCTATACGTCAGTGTGTGTGTGTGTGTGTGTGTGTGTGTGTGTGAAGACCCAAAATTCACCGCAGGATAGGACTCGCGTTCTTTTAGTCAGACACCACTTCTCTAACCACTACTCCACAATCTCTCTCTCTCTCTCTCTCTCTCTCTCATCATTTTTTCTTTCCCGCCTTTCTTTCCCAGCTCATCTCTTCTCTCTCTCTCTCTCTCTCTCTCTCTCTCTCTCTCTCTCTCTCAGCAGCATGTGGAGTGGCCGGTAATGCCTCCTAATCTGGGTGGACGCGTTGAGGGGCGTCCACACACAAGAGGAGGGGAGGGGGAGGGAGAGGGGAGGGGAGGGGAGGGGAGGAAGAAAAAGATAAACGGAAGCTGGAAAGGAAAAGGGGAGAAAAAGACGAGGGAAGATGGGAGAGAATGGAAAGAACGAGGGGAGGTGGGGAGAGGGAAGGAAATTAATAGGGGGAGGGGGGAGAAGACTGAAGGGAGATGGAAAGGGGAGGAGGGAAGGGGAGGGAAAAGAGAATATACGTATGGGAAGGGGAAAGAGAGGGGGATGGGGAGAGGGGAGAAAGAAAAAGATAGAAGCGAGATGGGAAGAAAGGAAGAGGAAAAGAAATGGGATGGAGGAGGAGGGAGAGGAGGAAGAGAGAGGGAGGGGGAAGGAAACAGAAAGAAGGAGCTTTCATGCACGAGAGAGAGAGAGAGAGAGAGAGAGAGAGAGAGAGAGAGAGAGAATGGAGGAAGTATTTAAGATGGAACGAAGATAGGGAACACTGGAGAGAAAAAATGGAAGAGAGAGGAAGTTGAAAGGGTGGAAGAGAGAGAGTGAAGGGAGGGGAAGGAAAGCCAGGAGGGGGATGCTGGGAGAGGGGGAGGGAGGGGAGAGTGTGTGGGGATGAAGTAGAGGGGGAGGGTAATGTTAGGATGCCGAGAGGAGGGGAGGGGAGGAGGAGGGGAAGAGGGGAATGGGATGGAGAAGGAGAGTAAGTATGATATGAAGGGAATAGTGGAGTGGGAGGGGGAGGGGGGATTGGGGAGGGTGAAGGCGGGGGCATGTTGGAGGAGGGGGGAGAGGGGGAAGTGAAGGAGGGGAAGAAATTGAGGGGGGGAGTGTTTGGGGAGGGAAGGGGAGGGGGAGGGGCAGGCTTACAAGGGATATCTGAAGCAAACATGGCTATAGTGTGTCCACATACACTTACACACACACACACACACACATACACACACACACACACACACACACACACACACACATTCAAACAACACGTACATACACACAGGTACACACGATATAAGGGTGGATAACTGCACAAACAGGACCTCAAGCAGTCCTCTCCTTACTCATTAACAACAGGAATAATTTTTAAACTAAATTATAATTATTAATCTCAATTGGATGGTTCTATAATTAACGTTTATCTTTGCGACGAATTAGTTTTAGCACATTATTAAGCTCACGGTATAGGTTAATTATTATTATTTATTATTATTATTATTATAGTCTAACTAATATTTTTCCCTCTTTCAGGTGGGCTGGACCTCGCCTCTTTCTCTCTCAATAAGGTATGTTAGAAAAAAATATATATATATCACTGCTATACTCATTTTACTCTTACTTGGCCTAACATTGTCATCTCCCCATCGTGAATGCTAAGCTGTAACTATAAATTAACACTAGATTAGGGTGCTAGTCACGAAGAAGTGCCGTGGTAAAAGAGAGAGAGCCGTAGTATTGTCTTGCTCCGCTGCCACTGAGCCACGTGAAACAAATGGACGAAAAAATGGGCCAAGTTAAGGTGGACGGAGTATAGCGCGGCTCTTCAATCCCTTCAGACCGGTGGCTTTTTTCTGGTTTAGTCGTATTGCTTCCAGACGATTTTGTTCAGCTTAGAATAAAATCTCCCTGTCTGTCTGTCTGTCTGTCTGTCTCTCTCTCTCTCTCTCTCTCTCTCTCTCTCTCTCTCTCTCGTACTGAAGGGGTTGAAGGATGATATTTTTTTTCGTTTTTTTCTTAACCATTTCTCTCTGATGACATTTTTTTATTCTATCTTTTTATTCATTTATTTTTTGCTGTCCTCAAGCGATTTATTTTTTATTTATTGAGCTATTGGGGTTAGATACAGCCCTCGCTGTTTTAATAATAATAATAATAATAATAGTAATAATAATAATAATAATAATAATAATAATAAATAGTAATAATATGAAGAAGAATTTCTCCTTCATTATTCAAGCACTGATTAGAGGAGTATAATAATAATAATAATAATAATAATAATAATAATAACACTGATTGAAAAGGTATAAGTCTGCCATCTCTTTTAACGCTAATCTCTCAATTAATTTCCTCTGACTACCTGAAGACGATTTTCAAGACAAGGACCTCCCGTAGTGAAGGGGTTAATGAAGCCTGTATCTAACCCCTCCAGTCTCAATCGTCTGAACTGAAAAAATCGTCTGGAACCCAAAAAATATATATATAAAAACACCAGGGCTGAGGTGAGTTTTTGTTAATTTATCTATCTGTTTATCTATCTATTTTATTTATGTACGTAAAAGTGTGTGACATTTCTTTATAAATCTGTAGTTATTATTTATTGTTATATATTAAGTTACTGTTACTCTGTGTTAAGTTATTCTCTGTGTTTTTATTTCGTTATTAGGCCGTGTTTGGGATGGGGAAGATGGTGTGGGGAGAGAGAGGAAAGGGAAGGATGGAGGAGAGATGGAGGGAAGATACGTAGAGGTAGAAGGGGAGAAACAAGGAGGAGAGGGAGAGGAAAGGGAGGGATGATGGTGGAGAGAAAGGAGAGAAGGGAGAGGTAGTGGGGGGAGGGAAAGGAGGAGGAAGAGGCGGCAGTTACGTACTCTTAGAGGTGCAGGAGGAGAGAGACAAGGAGAGGAAGGGGAAAGGGAAGGACGGTGGAGGGATGGAGAGAAGCGAGGGAGGGGAGATAGGTACAAGGAGGAAGAGGGAGAGAAAAGAGGGAGAGGAGACAGATAATGAATGTAGAGGGAGGGAAAAGAGGAGATAAATTGAAGGCAGGACAGAAGGAGAGGAGAGGAGTGGAGTGAGATATATGGAGGTGGAGGAGGAGAGAAGGAAGATAGTGGAGGGAAGGAGAGGGAGAGGAAGAAAGGAAGGAAGGAGAGATGTAATCCATGGGGGAGGGGGGAGGAAGGAAGGAACGTTCAGGGAGAGACACGAGAGAAAAGAAAAGATAGAGAGAGAGAGAGAGAGAGAGAGAGAGAGAGAGAGAGAGAGATGTGGGGTAGGGGGGACAGGAGGGGTGGGTGGTAGAGATAGCTGGCCGGCTCCTGCAAGTTTCCAGGCAACACCACACTGACTTTCTTATCTTACTGCACACAAACTCTCTCTCCCTCTCTCTCTCTCTCTCTCTCTCTCTCTCTCCCTGTTTTCCCCCCTCTCCTTCATCTCATTATTGTCATACTTTTTTTCCTTTCTCTCCTTGCCTTCTTTCCTCCCTCCTCCCGCCCCCCCCCTACCGTTCCATGGTCCTTCTCCCTATTCCTTACTTCCCTTACTCTCTTTTCTCCCTCCTTCCGTCTCCTGTCCTCCCTTCCCCTCCACTTCCCTCCCTTTCCTCCCTACTTTTCTCTCCCTCCCCTCTCCCTCCCAGTTCTCTCCCCGTCCTCTTCTTTTCCCTCCTCCCCCTCCCCTCTTCTTTCCTCTTCCTCCCCCTCCTCCCAAGCAACCAATCATAGTAAAGCAGTGGAGGATCATGTGAAGACTCTCAGCTCCTCTTACTCTTTCCTCTTACGTACTCTTACTCCTCTTACTCTTATTTTCCTCTTTATTTTGGCTGTTTCCTCTTGATTTCATAGTTTTACCCACACGTCCTCTTACTTCCTCCTTCCTTGGATGTACTCTTACTTCTCCTCTTCCTCTTTCCTACTCTTACTCCTTCTTTTACTGTCTTTCCTCTAGCTTTCCTCTTGGTTTTCGTTCTTTCCACTTGATTTTTTTAACCCTCCTATGCATTCCTCTTCCTCCCTCTTATGTACTCTTCCTTCTCCTCTTATCTGTGTTCTTACATACTCTTACTTCTTCTTGTACCTGAGTCTTGCTTGTCTTCGTCTTCCTCTTCATTTTTTCTTCCTTTCCTCTTCCTTTATTTCCAGTTTGCCTTTTGATTCCTCTTTCTTCTTGCTTTCCTCTTGGGCCTTTGCTTCCATTCATTCACTTCTTCCTCTCACATTTTCCTACTCTTTCCTTCCTCTTTCTTCTAAATTACTCTTCTTCCTCTTTCTTTTAGCCTTCTCTTTTCTTCCTCTTTCCTTGGGCTTCCTCTTTTTTTCTTCCTCTTTCTATGAACTTACTCTTCACTTCTTCCTCTTTATTTTAGTTTACTCTCTTCTTCCTCTTTCCTTTAATTTACTCTCTTCCTCCTCTTTCCTTTAATTTACTCTTTTCTTCCTCTTGCTGTCTTTTCACCTACCTCTTGCTGTCTCCTTGCTGTTGTTTTTTATCAGTGTTCCTCTTGATTCCTCTTACATTCCTTTTTGTTTCCTCTTCCCTGTTTGTTTTTCCAGGTTCTCTTGTACTCTTGATTTTCCTACGTTCCTCTTCTTAATTCTCTCTCTCTCTCTCTCTCTCTCTCTTTCTCTCTCTCTCTTTCTCTCTCTCTCTCTCTCTCTCTCTCTCTCTCTCTCTCTAAGCCAGCAACCCATCACAATTTCAGAATAGGACGAGGAGTAAAGAAGCCAGATTGAGAGAGAGAGAGAGAGAGAGAGAGAGCATAAACCTTTCACGTTTTACGTTCCTCCTGCAAATCAGAATCAAAGTTACGAATTTATTATTATTATTATTATTATTATTATTATTTATATTTTTGTTATTATTATTATTATTATTTTTACTTCTGTTTATATTATTATTATTATTATTATTATTATAGTTTGATGGACGGATCAGTAAAAACAGCGATAATAATATAGGATAGATGAACATATTGGTAGACGGGAAGATAACACAGGTAGATAAAGAGGTAGATGAACAGGTAGGCTAGATAGACAGTTTGATGGACGAATAGATATAAACAGATAGATTGATATAAGTGTATTAATATATGATGCCAACTTAGGGTACGAGAGTGAGGGGTTAGATGGTACGATGGAGGGGGAGGGGGAAAGGAGGGTGGGGGTAGGTACAAAGACAGGAGGAGGGAATGGGGTTGGTAGGTAGGTAGGGGGAAGTAGGTGAGAGGGGAGGTAGGTCGGGGAGAAGGGAGGGAGGGGGGAAGGGTGGCAGGCAGAGGGAAAGGGGGTAGGGGAAGGTAGATAGGGAGAAAGAAGTAGGGGAGGTAGGTAGGGGGAAAGGGGTAGGGGAGGTTGGTAGGGGGAGGGGAAAGGGTTAGGGGTAAGTAGATATGGGGGAAAAGGGGAGTGAGAGGTAGGAAGGAGGGAAGGGGGTGGTAGAGAGAGAGAGAAGGGGTAGAGGTAGGTAGGTGGGGGAAAGTGGGAGGTAGGTAGGTAGGTAGGTAGGCAGGGGGGAAGGCAGCAGTCTATTTCTGGAGTGAGCCAGGCTGTCTCGTGGCCACCAGACAGGCAGACACCTCCACCATTTTGGTTCTCTGCCACCCGCCTCCACACACACAGTAAATGTGCTTGGAGTTATTATTATTATTATTATTATTAGGTCGAGGTTAATATAAGGTTCTCACGGGTAGATACAGTGCTTCTCAAAAGGTGTTAATCAGAAGCTACAGACAGTGTCCAAAAATCTCAAAGAAAAAGCTTAATTTGTAGTTACTTAAGCAGCTCTCAGAAGGTGCTAAAAAGAAGCTAAATGACAGAATAAGGAATACTATGAAATACTCTGCTAAAATACTGCTAAAAATTTAATGTCTCCCATCCCCCCAAAAAATCAGATTACAGTAGTTATATAATGGCTAAATTGGGAATCCTAAATAGGCATAGGTTTAATAGGCTAGTAATTAGATGAGGAAGAGGCTGTTATCTTGCTAATTACCCCCATAATTATC
This sequence comes from Coenobita brevimanus, assembly GCF_032717465.1. Taxonomy (NCBI): domain Eukaryota; kingdom Metazoa; phylum Arthropoda; class Malacostraca; order Decapoda; family Coenobitidae; genus Coenobita; species Coenobita brevimanus. The sequence continues at coordinate 472,670 of NC_137051.1, forward strand.
TTGGTGGTTTCCTTATTATTGACAGCTTGCATCAGAGGAGGATATTTGTCAACCTAAGAACTTCTAATTTCTTTCTTTGCCTTTAAGACTATTTAATTAAACTTAGAAGGATGTGCAATAACGAAGAGATTAAGTACGGTTTTACATGTCTATTTAAATAATAATAATAATAATAATAAAAGTTGGAAGCCACAAGATCACGCCGTCACACTGAAACACACAAGGGGCAGAGGAAATAAATCACCAACAAATAGGGACCACGAAATCTCCCAAAACAAAGTGTAAGAAAGAATAAATCACCAACAAATAGGAACGACGAAATCTCCCACAACAGGGTGTATGAAAAGAATAAATCACCAAAGAACAGGAACTAAGATCTCCGCCAACAGGTCCCATCGACAGCAGGGTAGCAGTAATGTGTTTTTAAAATGTACCCGCGTTCCAACACTACGTCTGGCCAGCCTCGAGAACCGCCATGTCAGATTTGTCCACAGCCGTAAAAATTACCATAAACCCCGAATAGCCAGCGTGCGGGAGCGGAGAGGCTGTTGCTGTCGGGAGAGCTGTTACGTGTGAGAAGATAGCTGGTAACTTGAGATAATAGCTGAAGGGAAGAGAGAGAACTGAGAAGATAGCTGAGAGAGAGAAAAAATGAGATTATAGCTTAGAGGGAGAGAGAGCTAATTACTTGAGATGATAGCTGAGAGGGAGGAAGAAAGCTATATAATTTCAGATGCTGGTAACTGCAGCATAGGGGGACGGGGAGGCTGTTGCTGCTGCTGCTGTTGAGAGAGCTGTTACCTGCGAGAAGATAGCTGATGATAGATTGTGAAGAAGAGAGAAAGCTGAAAAAATGAGATGACAGCTGATAACTTGAGATGATAGCTGACAGAGAAGGAGGTTAATATGAGAAGATAGTGGGGAAGATAGCCATGAAATTAAGACAACTATTGAGAAACTGTTGCTGTTGCTGTTACATGCTACGGGAAGGTGTTAAATATAGGAGACATCAAAGGTGGATGATAACTAGAAAGATAAGTCGGGTTGATTAGATAAGTTGTTGCAAGGCAGAACATGGCTGATGACTGGGCAAGATGGCTGACCTGACAGAGAAACGATAAGTAATCCCATCTTTGAAAATGAATGTAAAAAAAAAAAATCAACCATCTTATTTATAAAGAAACTCGGGAATGCCTATACGGTTTTGCTTTAATTTCCCTTTTTATTTATTTATTTATATATTTATTTTGGGGGTCTTTCAGTCTCCTCTTAGACTTTTGATATTTTGTGATTAAGTTGCTTTTCGCCTTAATATAATTTGTACATTATTAAATTAAGGAGCTACTGAAAACCTTGAAATTTTATATCGTGGAAAAATAGAATCTGACACGACAACACTTACAGGTAACTAAACACACACACACAACGAAAATAAAGTCACCCGCGTCTGCTAGTGCGCGCAGGTTTAATAGCCCCGTTTGTGTCGAGTGGCGGCCGCGCAAATTACGGAACCATTGAGAACAAACAAATTAGAGCGGGAAGGAAAGAGTTAACGTCAGAGAGAGGATTAGCTCAAGTTGGGTTAGGATCAGGCGGGGGCAAATTGATGGCGGTGCTGGCTATGTGGTTAATGTGGCAAATTGATGAGACGCTGGCTATGTGTGGTGGTGGTGGTGAACTGGCAACTCTTTCTGCCACTCCTGCTGCCATCTCTTGCTTGACTTTTGCCTCATATTTTTGTAACTATCTGTTTTATATATTTTTTGCAACAGACTTGAAGAGGAAATTAATGGAATGGTGGCTAAATGAAGAGCCTGACATCCTCTCTCTCTCTCTCCCTCTCTCTCTCTCACGAAATTGATGAGTGTCGATAAAAAAAACTAACTGGAAACTTTCGTGTCCACTACTTTCCTTTATTGTTTTTCTTTTTAAACTAAATTTGTTAATTTTTAGAAAACTAAACTTGAGGGAAATTAATGGAACGGTGTCAGTATGGAGGCTAACTGGCAATATAGTTCTTGTGCTGCCATTAAATTCAAGTTTATTTTTTATTTTATTTAGCCCATCTGTCTATCTATCCTCCCATCTATCTATCTGTCTATCGATCCATCTATCTATCCTATTTTAACAGGCGGACTCGAAGCTATTGCCACAGTCTGTCGTGAAATATTATCCTATTTTTACGTCCTTCTTGCTGTTTATTTTTTGGGCCGACTGTTGTAGCTGGAAAAAAAATAGCGTGTTTGGCTTTACGAAAACCCTCGGTGATTTGGGGATTTAGTTCACGTGTTTTTTCGTGTTTGCTGTTGTTCTTGAGCCAGACGCTTGTAAGAATTTATGAAAACTTAGCTGACTAGTATGTCTTGATCTGAGAGAGAGAGAGAGAGAGAGAGAGAGAGAGAGAGAGAGAGGAGTCTAAATATCATCACTACAAAGGGTATCTTAGCTGAATGAATTTGGTGGAAGGAGAGAGAGAGAGAGAGAGAGAGAGAGAGAGAGAGAGAGAGAACCTTTATCTTAATCTTTTTCTCTATAACGAGCTTCGCCGCTGAAAGATCATAACGAAGAATAAGAGAGGGAGAGAGAGAGAGAGAGAGAGAGAGGTGATCCCAGGCCCCACAACCCGACACAAGATGGTTGACGAACGTACGCGAAATAAATCCGACAGAAATCCGCCAGGCCGCCTCGGAAGGAATCGCCACGGAAGAGGAAGAGGAGAAAGAATCATCATCATCATCATCATCATCACCCTGCTCCTTCATCTCCTTCTGCTCCTCCTCCTCCTCCTCCTCATCATCATCATCATCAACCAGACCTCTTTCCTCACCAAATAATGAGGTGTAAAATAAAAGCAGAATACATAGGAGTGGACAGAGAGGAAGGGGAAACAGAAAGCCAGAGAGAGAGAGAGAACAGAAAAGCCTGAGAGAAAAGCAAGACAGCGCGCCAAAGAACGAGAGAGAGAGAGAGATAGGGGTGTAAGGTGTAGGCAATGTGTTCGCCATTAGGAGGGGCACTTTACTACACTTTACCTGTCAGCAACACCCACAAACACCCCACACAAACACCCCATCGCCAAACCTACCTTACTGCCCAAGAATTACCTCCACACCCGTCCCAACTTTCCCACCTGGTAGTTGACTGGCCCACTAATTTTCCCTTTTCCCCTTGTTTTTCCTCATTTTCTAGGTCTGGTCTAGGTTAGGGTAGGGACGAGGCTAGGTTAGGTTGCTAGTTTGTTAAGGCTAGGTTGGGGCTGGGTTGGTTTGTTAGGATTAGGTCAGGATAGGTTAGTTTAGGTCAGGTTAGGTTAGTTTTGGTTAGGTTGTTCTGATAGGAATACGTAGGGAAGCAAACAGCAACAGACCTACTATTCCCTTCGTGGTTATTTATTAGAAGACTACGACTATGATATCTGATTCTTTGAGCCGGAGATAAGGATAGGATATAGAAGATAAAGGAGAGGAAAGCAGGAAGGCCGTGCTGGAGGGGTTAGGTTAATGGTTTGTGACATTTAACTAATTTCAGATTCAATATAAAATTCTCTCTCTCTCTCTCTCTCTCTCTCTCTCTCTCTCTCTCTCTCTCTCTCTCTCTACCATTGCAGGAAGCACAGTGACATACAATTAACAAATCCGACTAATCCAGACACGTTCATATAAAAAAGAAAATGAATCCAGCAAATCCGAAAACTTCCACAGTTACGAAAAGATGCACACATGATGAGGTACACACAAGAAAACGCACATAAAAAGGTACACACAGGAAAACGTACATAAGAAAATGTACACACAGGAAAACGTACATAAGAAAATGTACACACAGGAAAAGTACACAAAAGATAAGCAAGAAAAGGCACACACAAGAAAACGTACACAATAAAAGATACACACGTGGAATGCACACACACATGAGGACGTACACAAGAAAAAAATACACAGGAAAAGGTGTGCCAACAAAGGTACACATGAAACTATACGATCATGTTTAAAAATAGGGCATACACAGGGATAGGTATACACAGGAACAGGTATACACAAGGACAGGTATACACAAGGTGAGGTATACACAAGGATAGGTACACACAAGGACAGGTATACACAAGGATAGGTATACACAAGGACAGGTATACACAAGGATAGGTACACACGAAGACAGGTATACACAAGGATAGGTATACACAAGGACAGGTATGCACAAGGAAACGTACACACAATTAAAGGTACACAAGAAAACGTACACAGGAACAGACATACATTAAATACTGAGTTCATTCTTTTATAACTCCGCTCTAAGTACCACCAGACGATTTTATTCAGCTAACAACCCCTCGTAACTAATTAATCTTTTAAATTAGACGGCTAACTTGATATTAAATTCTTGAGACGATTTCATTCATCTTCATAAAAACCCCTCGAGGCAAGAAAATGAATTTGGTTTTGTGGTTACGCAGATCTACAGACCTCACGGATTTTACGGTAGTTCTATAGGTAGTTCGATATAGGGCCTAACCTTGTCTTATTATTGGAGAAAAACGTTGGAAAAAACACCCGGAAAAGCCCCTCCAATGATCCTGTGGGCAATTTAGAGAGAGAGAGAGAGAGAGAGAGAGAGAGAGGGAGGGAGGGAGAGAGGATGAGTAGGTGAAAATTTAGCTATCTGGCGCGATCGTGTGTTAGGTGAATCGGCCGAGACATTCCGTTAGGGGTTGGGATGCTTAGAGGTGTGTGTGTGTGTGTGTGTGTGTGTGTGTGTGTGTGTGTGGAGAGAGAGAGAAAAGAGTCATTATCTCCATTATCTCTCCCTTCTTACCTTCCACTCTCTCTCTCTCTCTCTCTCTCTCTCTCTCTCTCACACACACACACACACACGCACAATCAACACCTTAATTCCATCATCATCTTCTAGCCTGACACAATCTTCTTCATAACTAATCTTTTATCTCAAGCAACACACAGTTCAATCCTTCTCACTTCTTCATCGTCAGTCACTATCTTCCTTATCTCTCTCCTCCGTGAACAATTTTTGGCAAGATAATATTGGTAATCTTAGGAAATCAGATTCGCAGATGTTGGGTGCGCTAAACCGACTCCTCGTTTTCTTTAGCCTCTGATTATACCGGAGACTTATTCATTTGGTGTGTGTGTGTGTGTGTGTGTGTGTGTGTGTGTGTGTGTGTGTGTGTGTTTTGGGGAGGTTCATCGCATATCATGTATCACTTTTCCCTACACTCTCTCTCATTCACACACACACACACACACACACACACACACACACACACACACACACACACACACACACACACACCACAATGAGTTATGGTCGACGCAGTAAGGGTAAGCGAGGGGGTGATCGACCTTAATGACCATGTTGCTTTATCACTCATGGCCCGAGCTAGATGAGAGAGAGAGAGGGGAAGGGAGGGAGGGAGAGAGAGAGAGAGAGAGAGAGAGAGAATAGAAGGGGAAGGGAGGAGGGAGAGGAGGATGAATGGGGTAGAGGAATGAAAGAGGGAGGGAGTATATAGAAGAGGCTGAGGTAGATATATATGCAGTAAGTAGGTAGGTATATAAGCAGTAAGTAGGTAGGTATGTAGGTAGAGTTAGGTATATAAGCAGTAAGTAGGTAGGTAGGTGCGATGGACTGTCACGTGTTGATGTGGAAGTATGTCAGTGGGGCGCATGACGTAAGCGTAGGTACTGTAGATTAGTAGACAAGTGGAGCGTAAGTAGGTAGGTAGGTAGGTAAATCGCGTAGGTAGGTAAAGTACAAAGGTATGAGTAGGTAGGTAAGTAGATATCTTATAGGAAGTCTAGTTTCATCAGTTCAGCTTAGTTCTGATAGGTTTAGTTAGATTAGGTAAGGGAAAGGTAGGGTAGGGTAGGAAAAGGTAGGGCAAGGTAAAGTTATAGGTAAGGTATAGAAAATATATATACAGTTTCGTTCTAGCGAGAGTTAGCCTAATATAAAAGAGAAACGAAACACTGTGATATGAAGCGAAGTGTGTGTGTGTGTGTGTGTGTGTGTGTGTGTGAGGGAGGTGTGATAATGTGATAAGGTATAAGTATGACACGATTTAATTAATTGGGAGTTTATCTGGCTTTATCAGCAGCTCGAGTGGCCTCCTCTCACTCCTGACCCCCCACTCCTTCTTCCTCTTCCTCTTACTTCCTCTTACTAGGGTACTCTTACTTTTGGCTTCTTTTCTGCCTTCTTTTCCTTCCTTCCTTCACTCTTCCTTTTTTGCTGTTCATACTACTCATACTCCTCTTCCTGTTCCTCTTGTTCTTCCTCCTCTTCCTCCTACTCATGTTCTTTGTATTCCTCTTCTTCATTTTTCTTGGCACGTCTTCCTCTTGGCTACTCCTGTCCCTTCCCTACTCACTTCTGTTCCTCTTCTTCACTCTTACTTCTGGTTACTTTTGCGCATCCTTCTTCTTTTTTCCTCTTCCTCCTCTTAAATATCTTTCCTGCCAATGTCTTCCTCTTACCAAATACTCTTACTTGATACTCTTCCTCTTCCTCCATCCCTCTTTATCTTACTTTCTGGTGTTTCTTCCCTCCCCCTCACTCACTCCTCTTCCTCTTAGCTGTTCCTCCGTGTGTGTGTGTGTGTGTGTGTGTGTATGAGAGAGAGAGAGAGAGAGAGACGAAATAAGTAGATATAAGAAGACTCCACACAATAATAGGAAGCGCAATTGTCTGGCAAGCGAGAGATCCCGGATTCGATTCTCGGCCGAAATGACTGTTAGGTAGTGTCTTTTTAACCCCATCCAGGGCTGAATTAGGGACCTGCGTGGTTAAATAGATGGTTGGGTGTTTGGGGGATATTTCGTGGGTGCTAGACTCTCTCTCTCTCTCTCTCTCTCTCTCTCTCACGTTGATAAAAACTAGTGCTGGAGCGAGTGAGAAAGATATCCTTGCTTTAATCTGTGTGTTATCTCTCTCTCTCTTATCTCTACCTGATGTGTTCTTTAGTCGTGTTCTGATTTACGCATTTCTTGTCTTTTTTATCTATTGAGAGAGAGAGAGAGAGAGAGAGAGAGGATGGATGGATATATAGATGGATTGATAGATGGATGAATGGATGGTTAGATGGATGGATAGATGGATTAATGGATGGTTATGTGAATGGATGGATGGTTTGTTGGTAAAGTGGATGGATGGGTGATTTGGGTATGTGGATGGATGGGTGTATGGTTGTTTGGGTGAACTGGAAGAAGAAAATGAATTGGATAGATGGATGGATGAATGGATAGATTGATGGATGAATAGGTAAACGGATTGATGGATGAATGGATGAAGGAAGTAAGAGGGAGAAAATGACGTGG
>NC_137051.1:490000-577500 GCF_032717465.1 Coenobita brevimanus
ATCTAGGCAATTTTATTTACCTGAGAGTCAGTCACGAGTCCAAGAGAACTAAGTTATTGTATATTGATGACTCTTGTATCTCACATAACTATATAAATGATAAATAATAATGTACGCATGCTATGGATGTGTTCAGTAGCTTCGTTTACATTTAAATCTCTCTCTCTCTCTCTCTCTCTCTCTCAGCACCAAGACCGGCAACCGCGACATTTTTGCCAAGCAGAGTTGACAAAGCGTCCCAGATCCCGGCTATTGATTACCGGGATTGTCGGCAAAATCCACAGGGCCCCAGCCGACTCTGTTAAATCTACCGACTGATCGTGTAAATCTAGCCTAGCTCACCGGGGACTAGGTGTGTGGGGAGGGGGCAGGCCAGAGGGGAGGTGGGGAATGGGGAGGGGGACTGGTGTGTTTGTGTTTGTGTGGGGAGGAGGTTGTGTGGGGGGATAGGTGTGTGGGGAGGGTTGTTTGTGTGTGGGGAGAGGGAGATGGGTGTGTGTGTGTGTGTCTGTGTGTGCCTTCAGCAGTTTTAAGACAGGGAGATCTCATGTAGAAATTCAGTGTTTTTTTTTAAAGTCTTCTCTGTGGGCTTACGACACAGGTACTAACAGGTAATAGCAATACAGATTAAATAGCAATAAATATCCTCCTGTTTTTCACTCTCATGAAGAATTAGCCTCAGAACAAACAGCTGTCAGTTTAGGATGTAATTAGGATTGGATGGGAAGTCAGATTTAGGAGATGAGATCAAGATGGATGGGATCAGTTTATTTATTTACTTATTTACATATCTATTTAAGGGTTGGTTACGTCGACTTAGAGAGTACTGTTTAAATGTAGTAACAGGCATGAGCAGAAGTTTGTCTACAGTCCTCTTCTTTTGTGTCCTGCCTTCCACATTTCTCATTCCCACCCAGACGTCAGGTAGCCTTCCTTTCATATGCTTTTGTGGTGTGCTTCATATTGCTGTCAAAGAAGTACTACCTGTAACACCTTTCATTGCCCAGCCAGCAGAGGAGTGCCGGGAACTTTTGCTCATAACTGTAGATTAAGTTATGTTTGAAAGAGGTCAGGTTAGGTAGGGTTAGGTTAGATTAGGTTAGGGTAAGTTAGGCAGGGTTAGGTTAGGTTAGGAAGGGATAGGGTAGGTGTTGGGTTGGTGTAATCGAGACCAGTGGGTGAAAAGTTAATCTGGTGTTACGCTGAGCTAGGTTAAGTTAGGTTGAATTAGCCTAGTGATATGTTAAATCAGACAAGGTTAGAAAAGTGGGATTACTGAGCGGTGGTGGTGGGTGGGATGGAGTGGTGGGAGGGATGGAGTAGTGTGAAGGATGGTGTGGTGGGAGGGATGGAGTAGTGTGAAGGATGGAGTGGTGGGAGGGATGGAGTGATGGGAGGGATGGAGTGGCGGGCAGGATGGACTGGCGATGAGTTGTGACAGAGGGACTTGAAGGCGTTTTTGTCGCGGCCGCCCGGGATGAACTCTGGGATTAGGCGTGTGGCGGTAGATTGACACTCCCCCCTTCTTTCCTTATATTTTCTCTAGTGGTTCAAATCTTCGGTGCATTTTCATCTTCCTCGTTTTCGCTTCCCTTCTCCTTGTATCCCTATTCCCATTCTCCTCAGTTCATCTTGTGCAGTTCAGTTTCTTTCTTTACCCTTTCCTTCCCTATCATTACCTTCTATCTTACGTTCCTGTCTTCCTTGTGCCTCATCGTATTCGCATATTCTTTCCCCATCTCTACCTTCCTTCGTCTTCAGGTCTTCATTTGCTTTTTAATTCCCTTTTCTCTCTCTCCATCCTCACCTTCCATATTCAGGTCTTTGGATTACATTTTTTTTTTCACCTGTTTCTCCATTCTCAATTCCAGTTTCTTCCGCATATACATTATCTTCCTTTTTCCCCTTTGTGTATCTGTTTTCCAATTTCCCTTCTTCGTTAACGCCTGTCTTTTTATCAGCGTCTCTCTCTCTCTCTCTCTCTCTCTCTCTCTCTCTCTCTCTCTCTCTCTCTCTCTCTCTTGTGTTAGTGTTATCAGCACCCTCCCTTTCTTTCTTTTATTTTTCCCTTCGTGTTATCAACTTTCCTCGCTTTTTTCACTTCTCTTTCTTTCATAGTTATCACATGTTCTCCCATTTTCTTTCTTTCTCATTTTTTCGCATCTCTCTCTTTCATAGTTATCATATTTTCTCACATTTTTCCTTTTTTTTCCCCTCCCTCTCTCTCTCTCGGTGTTTGCGGGCGTCAATATAAACACAAAGACGGCGGCATGCGTGGTTCCGAGACGGCCCTTCGGATTTCGGGCCTCGGGGTTCAAGTGGGAAGGATTCAACCTTATTTTTCTCAGGTTCTCGCCATATTATTTCATCCCCCCCCCCTCCTCCTCCTCTCTCTCTCTCTCTCTCTCTCTCTCTCTTATATTTCAGAACTCCTCGATTCATCTCTCCTTCTCTCCCCTTCTCATACCTCCCTCCGCCTCTCATATATTTCCAAAACCCTTTCTCTCTCTCTCTCTCTCTCTCTCTCTCTCTCTCTCTCTCTCTCTCTCTCTCCATGACTGTCCCTACTCATCAACGTCCCCTCTCTCTCGTAGCGCACATACATACATACATAAATATATACATACATACATACCTTACATACATACATACATACATACATACATTCCTCATACATACATGCATACATATATAAATTCGTACATACATACTGTACATACATACACACATACACGCATATACCAGTACATACAAATAAACATTCATACGTGTGTATATACAGACATGCAGTAGCCTACACACACACACACACACACACACACACACACACAGGTAATAACATTGCAGCTGACGTAATTTCATAACAGTCACAAAATTCAGTTTCATCGCAGAAATATTATTCAAAAAACTCTCCCTTTTCGTTTTTTATATTATATATTTTTTAGGGACGGAATCGAAATGTAATCAAGTTGTGCCTTCTGATAAAGTTAGTACGGATGGAGTACATTAATTGCTAATATATTACCAGGGTGTACATTTATCCGTACATAATTATAACTGATTTATTAAGGTTATTTTTGTCCACCCCCTTCGATAATTAGTAAATGGACCTTTTTTTTTTTAACTATTACAGACGTCTAGGGTCATCATTATTATCCTAACTTGTCTCTGTTATTTTTTTAAAGATTTTGGATGTGTGGGGTACAAAAGAAAAATGCAAAAAAAAAAAAAAATAGGATTTATATTTTTTACTATTATTATTTTCGTATTGTTACTACTACTGTTATTATTATTATTATTATTATTATTATTATGATTATTATTATCGCCATTATCCTAGCTTTGTTCCCTTTATTATTAATATTGGACCAGATGGTGAAGGTTGGATAAAACGAAGCTCTTCTTTAATTACAGAATTTAATGAGAGAGAGAGAGAGAGAGAGAGAGAGAGAGAGAGAGAGAGAGAGAGAGTAAAATATTAACTATGAGATGAAGTCAGAGGAAGTAAAATATATGAGAACAGAGAGGTGTCCAGGAGAGAGAGAGAGAGAGAGAGAGAGAGAGAGAGAGAGAGAGAGAGAGAGAGAGAGAGAGAGAGAGAGAGAGAGAGAGAGGACAGTAGTTACATATTTGGGCAGATCAGCCGCATTAAGACCTGAGCCACTCTCACATCCATCTTCGCCATGTGTGTGTGTGTGTGTGTGTGTGTGTGTGTGTGTGTGTGTGTGTGTGTGTGTGTGTCGGGTAGCGTTTGAGTATGTGTGCAAGAGAGTGAGTGCCCGTGTTGACCAGTGTGTGTGTGTGTGTGTGTGTGTGTGTGTGTGTGTGTGTGTGTGTTGGGTAGCGTTTGAGTATGTGTGCAAGAGAGTGAGTGCCCGTATTGACCAGTGTGTGTGTGTATCTGTCTCTCTGTCAGTGTGTGTGTGTGTGTGTGTGTGTGTGTGTGTGTGTGTGTGTGTGTCCATGAGAGAGTGAGTGAGCGAGTGTTGACCAGGGTGTGTATATACGTGTGTCTGTCTGTCTTCATGTGTCACTCCATCTGTTCGTCCGTGTGTGTGTGTGTGTGTGTGTGTGTGTGTGTGTGTGTGTGTGTGTGTGTGTGTGTGTGTGTGTGTGTACCATGCTCTTCACACCAGTAATATAATTCACATATTTATTCTTCCTTTTTTCATTCGATTTTATTTACCCCAATAAAATTTTCGACGTGTTAGCTGTATCCATCACTTTGCATCTTCCCTACAAGACCCCCCCCAAAAAAAAAAATAATAATAATAATAATAATAAAATAAAATAAAATAAACTTCCTGGACATAGCAAGATTAAAGCAATATATTTTTGTTTTAATTTTTTCTTGGACAATCTTGAAGGGGCCTGGCCTTAGGTTCCTTCTTCCTTGCATAGAAAAAGACTTGGGACCAGATTTTCTTGAGTTATAATGCAGCTTGCTTAGTTAATTCTTCTGCATATTTCTCCTTCATATTATAACTGTGAATATATATAAATAAGAAAGAGTATGGGTATTTTTAAAGTGCCCGAATACACCCTAACTATTCTTGTCTGACAGTCATACCGGCATTGTTGAGAAATATAAGGCTAAATGAATAAATAAATAAATGCATTAACAAGCCACACATATATAAACCACTGCCTCTTCTCACCTGCTTGATCCGTAACACCTGGCCAAGTGTAGTCAGACTGAAGGATGATTTTGCCTAGTAACCAAGGAGGGTCAGCCCTACCTCGTGATGAAGGTTTATTGAATTTCACACAAACACGACTATTAATCGAGCTGTGAAATTGGCCCAGTTCCCTCAGATGAAAATAAATATCCAACAGAAGGCTTTATCGGGAGGAGATATAAGTAGGAGGCTTTATAAGGAGGCTTCATAAGGAGGAGGCTTTATAAGGAGGCTTCATAAGGAGGAGGCTTTATAAGGAGAAGATGTATGGAGGAGATAGAAGGAGGAGGCTTTATGACGAGGAGGTATAAGGAGGAGGCTTTATAAGGTGGAGATATAAGGAGGAGGCTTTATAAGGGGGAGATGCAAGGTAGCCTATACCCTTTTCACTCTAACTTGGCCCAGATTTTCGTCCCTTTGCAGCTTATTTCACGACGCTTGAGAGTCGAATAGGAGTATACTACATCCTTTCCATGGCGCTTCTTCGTGACTAGCATCATATTCTAGTGCTAATCCAACTGAGAATTGAAGATGGAGAGATGTCAATTGTAGGCCAAGTTTGAGTAAAAGGGGAATGTTACTGGGATATTAGGAAACAGGAAATTCTCTCTCTCTCTCTCTCTCTCTCTCTCTCTCTCTCTCTCTCTCAATGGAAGCGTACGTTTCACAATTAAATATACAATTATTTTAGTAGTAGTAGTAGTAGAGCTGGGCCTAAAGTTGTCTCCAATTTAATGCAAGTAACGTGGTATTTTAGAACTAGCTTTAATATTAGATGAACTGACTCGTACAGCGCTCATGGATTTGTGTGTGTGTGTGTGTGTGTGTGTGTGTGTGTGTGTGTGAGAGAGAGAGAGAGTGAGAGAGAGTCCGGAGAACCAATCAGAACTCATGTTACAGAAGAGGAGTGAGAAAATAAACAGTAAGAGACACCAGGCTGGGGGAGGGGAGGGAAGGGGAGGGGAAGAGGACAGAAATGGAGAGGGGAGAGAAGCAGAGTGAGAGAGGGGGAGGGGAGGGGGGAGGAGAGAAATGATAAGCTGAGAAGAGGAGGGGGAGAGAGAAAAGTGAGAGGATAGAGAGGGGGGAGGGAAGAGGAGATGAGAAACGGAGAGGGAGAGGGGAATAGAAGGGAGAGAGAGAGAAGAAGCAGAGTTGGAGGGGAAAAGGGGAGGTAATGGGGAGAAGGGAAGCAGACAGACAGACAAACAAACTGAGAGGCGGAGGAGGAGCAGTGAAGAATGGTGATGAAAAATAAATTTGATAAAACGGATTAAAAACAGAAACAGAAAAATACAGACTAGTAAAAAGTGCAAAAAAAAAAAAAAAAAGGAAGAACGAATAAGAAAAAAAAAAAGTGCAAGAAATGGAAAAGCCAGGAAGAGAATGAAATCAAGGCAAGACTGAAAAAGAATAAAAGAAGGAAAGAGGAAAAGCGTGAGGGAAGAGTGAAGAAAAACAAGTGAGAATGAAGAAAAGGATGGTAAGCCAGACTGGAAGAATTTACAAAGACAGTGGAGCCTGACACAGAGAGAGAGAGAGAGAGAGAGAGATAGATAGAGAGAGAGAGAGAGAGAGAGAGAGAGAGAAGCCTCCTCTCCTCTCTCCCCATTCTCTTTCCCTTTCCTCCCCCTCCTCCTCCCCATAACTCACCCCCACCCATATATCAGGCCTTCAATGGACATACAACCTCAGAAACTGCTTCGTCCATTGCCTATCTACTTCCAAACGGGGAGGAAGGAGGGAGAGAAAGGGAGAGAAGGAGGGGGGGGGGAGAGAAGGGAGTGAGGGAAGAGAGAGAGAGAGGGAGAGAGGAAAGCTAGCTGGCTGGCTGGTAGGAAGGTGCTATCGACTGGGTAGGTCTTGCACTGGCCCCTCTTTCCTTCTTCTTTCCCCATCTTTTTTTGCAGATTTCCATTCCAATTACCATCCTGTGGGCTTAAGCTAGTGTTTACTGGGTCACTCTGTTTACCTGCGGACGGGGACAAATAATTCCCAAGCCGTCATAAAAGCCAGAAAGAGATTATGCTTAAGTTTCCAATCTGATCCCCAAAGAAAAAAAAGAAAGTTGACCAATGGCGGCGCACGGCTGGCCTCGGGCGCCGTGAGACTCGCTCCTGATTGGGCGGGACCGACTCAACTCCACCCACTTTTCTGCGCGCGGGTGGGTGTCCGTGTGTCCGTGCGTGTGTTGCAAGAGGGGCGGTCATTTATTTTAGCCAAACTTATTAATTCCTGACAATAATGTACTAGTTTTACACCGAGATATAAAGGGAGGATTCGTTCCGGCACTGCTTACCTACCTACCTACCGCGATGCTCCCGATTGGATACTTCGGGAGCGGGGCGAAAGCGGCTCCTAAACGCCGGCGGGAAATATTTATCTATAATGTTTACACGCGAGTCAAAAAAAAAAAAAAAAAGTCTCCCAGCAACCCAGTGAGAATTATTTACCTCGGAGGAAGGACATGAGGAGCCGAGCGCGTTGTTTTGGGCCGAAAAAGAAGATGGGGGCGCGTCTGTCGTTCGTCTTGGCATTTTCCTCAATTATTTCGTCATTCGTCATGGTGGGCAAAGGAGATTAATGTGTGCTGCTGTCATAATGCTCTCTCTCTCTCTCTCTCTCTCTCTCTCTCTCTCTCTCTCTCTCAGTGCTCTTTGGCTTGCTGGAGAGAAGAGAGTGAGAGGAAGGGAAAGTTCTAGAGGAGGGAGAAGAGCAGCGTGTGAGAGACGGAGGGAAGGAATGAGAGAGAGAGAGAGAGAGAGAGACGAGGGAGGGAGGGAGGTAAAATGGAGAGACAAGGAGGAGGAGGAGTGATGAGAGTAGATAGGACAAGGAGAGATTTACTTCCTTCCCTCCCTCTTTCTCTCTCACTTTTATTTTTCTCTTACTCTTTTTTCGTTTTTTCCGTTATTCCTATTTTCCATAATCTCCTCGTCTCTCTCTCTCTCTCTCTCTCTCTCTCTCTCTCTCTCTCTCTCTCTCTGCATTAGCCTTTACTTCATTTATATTCTTATTATTTACTTATTCTCAACTCTTTTTTCTCTTCTTTCCTCTTTTCCTATTCTTTCTTTTATTCTTCTTCCTTACCTGTTCCTCCTCACCATCCCCATCCTCTTCCCCCTCCTCCTGCTTATCGTCATCATCCCCACTTCCTCCTCCTCCTCTTCCTCCTCCTCCTAATCCCAGAGTTCATCCCTGGTGGCCGCGACAAAAACGCACCAAGCCTCTCTATCACCACTCCCTTCCACACCACCCTCCATCATGTACTCTCTCTCTCTCTCTCTCTCTCTCTCTCTCTCTACCTTATGCCTTTCCATTCCACCTCCTTTCCTCCCCCTCCCCCCTTCCCTTCCCCCATTCCCGTCCACATCGTCTCTCCCCCACCCTTTTCTCTCTCTCTCTCTCTCTCTCTCTCTCTCTCTCTCTCTCTCTCTATCTCCTATTCAGACCCTATCCTCTCTCACTGCTTTATCTCTATGTCCCTCTCTCTCTTTATTCCTACCTCCACCAACTTATTGTCTTCCCTCCCCCAATCCTCTGTCTTTCACTTTCCCTCCTCTCACCTCTCTTCTCCTCTCCTCCCTCTCCCAAGCCTATCCCTACTCCTTCCCTCTCCTCCCCTTCTCTCTCTCTCTCTCTCTTCCTCTCTCCTGTCTCTCCTATCCCCATCTATTCATCCCTTCCTTCCCTTCTATCCCTTCGTTTCTATCCCTTTCCTTCCCTTCATTTTAGTACCTTTATTTTTCTCTCTACCCCTCCTCCCCCTCTCTCTCTTCTCTCCATCCTTCTTCCTCTTTTTCCTCTCCTTTCCCTCCTTCTCTACTACCTCTCCCACACACAATCCTCCCTCCCTATCCTTCCTTTCCTCCCTTCCTCCATCTCTCCCCCGCCTCCCCCTGACTTCACCAACTTCTTTTCTCCCTCCCGGCTTGCCCCCTTCTTCCCTATCCTTGCTTTCCTCCCCTTCCCTCTTACTCTTCCTTCCAACTTCCCTCCCTCTCCCTTCCTCCTTCTCCCTACCTCCTTCCCTCTCCTTACCTCCCCCTCTCTCCCTCCCTCTCAGTCCCCTCTGCCCCCTCCCTCTTACCTCCTTCCTCCACTCCCCCGTCTGCCTCGTCCTCCGCTTCGTACTCTCCTATTCTTCCTTACTCTCCCTCCTGCCTACCCTATCCCTCTCCCTTCCTCCAAACTCCTCTCCCTCTCTCTCTTCCCCTCTCTCTATCCCTTCACACCTATTCCCCCAATCCTCTTTTTTTCTTACACTCTTCCCCTATCCCTCCACTCTCTCTCTCTCTCTCTCTCTCTCTCTCTCTCTCTCCTATCCATCCCTCTCTTTTCCCCCTTCCCCCTCCCACTTTCTTACCCCTCTCTCCCCTTCCCTCTTCCCTCACCTCCCTCCTATCCTTTCCCTCCCTCCCTCCCCCCCCCCCTCGGCGTCAACTGGGTGTAACTGGCGTGGCAAGATCAATAGCCCGCCCCGAGGTGCTATTCCCCCCCCCTCTCTCTCTCTCTCTCTCTCTCTCCTCCTTGTTCTTCATTACTAACTTGTCAATATTTTTCACTTTCTTTGAGAATTATTGTACTTGCTCTTTATTTCTTCCTTTATTTCTTTATTATATTTACCTCTTTCATTTTCTCTCTTACTGTGTCTCAAGTGTCTGTGTATCCATTTTCTCTCTTTATTCTCTTTATTTTTTACATACCCCTTTCTTTGTATTCTTCCACATTGCTCCTTTACTACCTCTCTTCGTCATCATCATCATCATCATCATCATCATCATTTTTTTTCGCCTCTTCCCCTTTCCTTCCATCCTTCCTTTTTCTTTCCTCTAAGTTCAACCCTTTATCTATCTATCTATCTATCTGTCTGTCTATCTATCTATCTATTTTTTTTTTTTGGTTTACTTTTACTGTTTCCACCAATGGTGTTAGTGTCCATTCAACCTTTTTCATTTTTTTCGTTTTCTGTTTTTTTATTCTCATTTTCTGTTGCTTTTTCAGTGTCAGGAAGGGTTATAGAGTCAGTGTTGTGAGTGAGGGTGAGTTGAGTCAGTGAGTGTTGCGTTGTGAGTCAGTGAATAGGAGGGGGTGGGTGAATAGAGTGAGTCGGTGAGTGAGTGGGAGAGGGATGAAGTGAATGAGTCAGTGGGAGGGTAAATGCGTGAGTCAGTGTGGTAGAGGGATGAGTCATGAGTCAGTGACGAGATGGAGAATAGGGTGAATGAAGTGGCTGAGTCAGAGGGGTGAGTCATGAGTCAGTGAGCGAGAGGGTTGAGTCATGAGTCAGTGAGTGAGAGGGGTGAGTCATGAGTCAGTGAGTGAGAGGGTTGAGTCATGAGTCAGTGAGTGAGAGGGATAAAGTGAATGAGCCAGTAAGAGGGATGAGTCATGAATCAATGAGTCTTAGGAATGAGTAATGAGTCACTGATCCGAGTGAGAATGAGGTGAGTCAGAGGATTGAGTCATGAGTCAGTGAGAGGGGTGAGTCATGAGTCAGTGCGTGAGAGGGATAGTGAGTGAAGTGAGTCAGTGAGTGAGGGATTAATTGTTGCTTTTCTTTTTGCTGTTGTTGCTGCTGTTGTTGTTGTTTGGCACCATGTTCATCTGAAATGTGAACTCAGTGGACTACAGGCTTGACTTCCCCTCCTGCAGTCCACCATCTTCTTTTTATGGACTGGAGACGCAGGTGAGGGACGTGTGTATAGCCAGGCAGTGGAGCCGCCTGGTTATATGGGTGCCACCACGTGAAGGGGCTCCTCTCCGGCACCTAAAGGGTTAATGAAGCCTGTATCTAACCCTCCATCTCAGAAAACCGTCTTGTAAGGTGAAAAAAACCGTCTTGAGGCAGGAAGAGTTAATTATAGCGTTCTTTATGCTAACCTGACGAGAGGAAAGGAAAGGTGGTTGCTCTCTCTCTCTCTCTCTCTCTCTCTCTCACACACACACACACACACACACACACACACACACACACACACACACACACACACACACACACACACACACACACACACACACACACACACACACACAGCTCAGTCGATGGCCGCCATATAATTAAAACCGAGGGGTCTATTTTTGACTAGTAACCAGGGAGACTCATTCCTACGTCACAGCGCTCATTGAATTTCACGCAACCACGCCTCGGCATTCATGTGTGGGAGCTGTCCAGTTCCGTTAGATGAAAACAGACGGAATATATGTGAAAAACAGTGAGTCAGGGGGGTGAGCTGAGTCAGTGGATGGGGTGAATTTCTTGAGTCAGTGAGTAAGGGATGGAAACTGGGGGAGAGAGAGAGAGAGAGAGAGAGAGAGAGAGAGAGAGAGAGAGACAAGAGTGGAATATGAATCATGTGGGGTGACATTCAGACCTCACAATAACACCTCTCTCTCTCTCTCTCTCTCTCTCTCTCTCTCTCTCTTTGTTCTCCCCTACTCCTCTTTTATCGCTACTGTCTTGGTTTCTCGGCTATTTATTCGCTCTCTCTCTCTCACTCTCTCTCACTCTCTCCCTCGCCTCTGTCTTTCATTCCCTTGTCAAATCTTTATAGTTGTCTTTGTCTTGTAATGGCTCTCTCTCTCTCTCTCTCTCTCTCTCTCTCTCTCTCTCAGTAGCAGACAGAGACATGAGACAGACTGAGTTGAAAGGGAATATATGTATGAGAGAGAGAGAGAGAGAGAGAGAGAGAGAGAGAGAGAGAGAGGTGAGTCAGTGTTGAGTCGCCTGCTGCTATCTCTTCTTATCATCCCTCCACTGATAGCACCCCCCCTCCCCCCCTCTCTTTATGCGTGTTGCTGTCACTCTGCATGCTACTGGCTCCCCCCCCCTCCCCTCTCTCTCTCTCTCTCTCTCTCTCTCTAATCCATTTTTAATTTATGTAAAGCTATTCTTTATATCTCAGTCTATCTGTATCTATCTATCTGTCTGTCTACCTATCTCTTCGTCTATCTGTCGCTACCTGCATAATCTATCTATCAATCTATCTATCTATTTACCACCTTTCTCACCAATATATATCCTTATGTCTATCAGTCTATTCCTGTTTATCTATCTTGTATATCTATCGGCATTGCATCTATTTTCTTTCTCTAATCTCTCTGTGTTTATTATCAATCCATATTTCCTTTTATCTTTCCTTCCGTATTCAATCTTTATCTATCTATCTATCTATCTAGTGGTATCTATCCCTATTTATCTATCTACTGGCATTTATCTATTTCTGTTTTTCAATCTACTGCTGTCTATCTATCTATCTATCTATCTATCTATCATTTCCCATTCTCCATATCAATTAACCCTCCTATCCAGTCGTATCTATATCTGATTCTCTCTCTCTCTCTCAACCTTCCTATCCAGTCGTATCTATATCTGATTCTCTCTCTCTCTCTCTCTCTCTCTCTCTCTCTCTCTCTCTCTCTCTCTCTCTCCTTCTTCCCCTTTTCTTTGTGCCGCGTCTCCCCTCCTCTCGTAAGCTCTCTTATAAACCCTCTTCATTCACTCTTCCCTCTTTATTGCCGTCTTTCCCCTCTTCCTCTTCATCATACCCTCGCTTCTTCCCACCTTCATTGCCTTTTTATAACTCTTCTTATTCCCGGGACCCAGCTTCCCTCTACTCTCTCTCTCTCTCTCTCTCTCTCTCTCTCTCTCTCTCTCTCAATTTTCCTACCCAGTCTTTCATTTTTTTATATACTAAATTATCAAGTTATCATCATCAATTACAAAGTTTCCATTTTTACGCTCCTTACTGTTTATACATGGCCAGCATGAGGAAAGGCGATGTCTGGCTGTCACTCTCCCGTTACAGTAACCAAATTTAAACTGAAAACAAAAAACTTCCATATCCTTTTCTCTCTAACTTGGCTTAAAAATGCTATCTCTTCACCTTGAATGCTGGGTTGTAACTATAGGTTAACATCTGAATATGGCGCTAGTCACGAAGAAGTGCTGTGGAATGGATGTAGAGCTGAACAATGTGATATAAACTTCAAAAGGACGAAAAGCTGAGCCAAGTTAGGGTGAAAGGTGTATAGTTTTTTTGGTGTTGGGATGGGTGTGTCGTGGTGGAGGGAGTGAGGGTGGGTGGATTGGGATAGGGACGAAGGATAAGAGTGGAGAGGAGTGGATAGTTACTCCTCTACTCCACCCTCAAGTGACACCTTATCACTGTCACTCAAACACTTACACTTGATGTTGGTCCTTGAGGTCTGAGAGAGAGAGAGAGAGAGAGGCTAGGTGAAGTGGTATGGGAGTGTATTTTCCATTTATCCAAGCAATCAACTTCCATCCACCACTCCACTCACCCATCCATCCATCCATCTACCACCCATCCATCCATCCATCCATCTACCACACACTCATCCACCCAACCTCTCACCCATCCATCCATCCATCCATCTACCCACCCACCCACCATTCCATTCATCCATCAGACCATCCACCCATCCATCCATCCATCCACCCATCCATCAAACCACCCATCCACCCACCGAACCACTGACTCACCCACCCAACCATCAAACCACCCACCCACCCATTCATCCATCAAACCATCCACCCATCCACCCACCATTACATTCAACCATCAAACCATCCACCCATCCACCCGCCCGCCCATCCATCAAACCATCCATCCATCCATTTCTCTCTCACTTTATACGGTGTATGAAATTCCATCGACTTCACTCAAACATTTTTTTTCTTTTTCGCTCAGTTGTCGCTTTTTGTTGTCACCATCCATCCTTCCTGCCAGTATATATATATTTTTATCTGACTCTCCCTTCAACCATCCATCCATCCATCCATCCATCCATCCATCCGTCTATCTACTCATCCATCTATCCAGCTATCCAACCCACCACCCAGCCAACCAACCATCTGTCGAGTTACCTTTTCACTGTCCATCCATCCAACCATCCAGATCTCTATCCATCCATCCATCAAACCATCCACATCTCTATCCATCCATCCATCAATTCAACCATCCACCTCATCCATCCATTCATCCATCCATCAAACCATCCACATCTCTCTCCATCCATCCATCAGTTCAACCATCCACCTCATCCATCCATTCATCCATCCACATCTCTCTTCATCCATCCATCAGTTCAACCATCCACCTCATCCATCCATCCATCCATCCTTCCACTCTTTTCCTCTGTCGCTGTATATATATGACACCTCTCGACTAACACACACACACACACACACACACACACACACACACACACACACACACACACACACACACACACACACACACACACACACTTTTGTCCTTCTGTTTTCGCTTTTACCGTCACGACCCTTTTTTTATTATTTTACTGGCGCTGGTCCTGTGTGTGTGTGTGTGTGTGTGTGTGTGTGTGTGTGTGTGTGTGTGTGTGTGTGTGTGTGTGACCTTTTTGCTTTGTTTGGTGACGCCTCTCCCGTGTGTATGTGTGTATGTAGATGTGTGTATGTAACTGTATATGGATGTGTGTGTATGTAAATGTAGCCTGTGTATGAAAAGTACATCTGTATATGTATGTGTATGCAACGATGTGTGTACGTGTGTATGTATATGTGCTTATGTGTGCGAAGAAATGTGTACAGTGTGTGTGTGTGTGTGTGTGTGTGTGTGTGTGTGTGTGTGTGTGTGTGTCCGCTGGGGATTGTTTCGCCTCCACTCTTATGTTACACTTTTGTTTGAGGCGCCTGGTGTTATTTCGACATTATTTTTGTCTTTGATGTTTTTTTCTATATATATTGTGTGTGTTTGTGTGTGTGTGTGTTTTTTTTTTTCTGCCTTTTTGAATGATGAAACTTTTTGCAATTCATTTTTTCCCCTTTTTATACATTCTCATTTTTACTTCTTTCCATTTTTTTGCATTTACAGTTTTTTCTTTTTTTACATCCTACATTTTTTTTTTTAATTCACCCTGTTTGGATTTTGATTCTATTTTTTTACATTTGCAATTTTTTCATTTTCGTATTTGAAGTTTTTATATTCATTTTTTACATTTAAATTTTTTTTGGATTTACATTTTCATTTCTGTATTCAGCATTTTTTCATTTACATTTTTGGGGATTTATATTTTTATTTTTTACAATCATCGTTTTCGCATTTACATTTCTTGGACTTATATTTTAATTTTTTTACATTCTTCATTTGTACATTTACAATATTTCCGTTTTCTTTATTTTCCGTTTTTTCTTGTAATAGGCACCAATGAAGGAACGAAAGACTGATAGAGTTAGCATATAATTAATTTACCATCTGATTCTTCCTGTCCAATTTCTTCCGTCCTTCCTTCCTTCCTTGGTTTTTTTCGTTCCTTCTTCCTTTCCTTTCTACCTTCCCTCCTCCCTTCCCTTTTCATTCGTTCACTCCTTCCTTCTTTCTTTCCTACCTTCCCTCCTCCCTTCCCTCCCTCCTTGCTTCGTTTTTTCGTTCCTTCCTTCCTTCCTTCCTCCCTCCCTTTGTTTTTTTCGTTCCTTCCTTCCTTCCTTTCTTCCCACAAATCCTTTCACCTTAAGTTGGCCTAAAATCGACATCTGTCCTACTTGAGTAATGGACTGTCACAAGAAATTTAAAAAATATCGCGCTAGTCACGAAGAAGTGCTATAGATCAGCGGTATATGTGTAGTATTTTCTTTGTCATGGGGAAATAAGTTGCTGAAAAAGGCAAAAAATAAATAAATAAATAAATAAATAAAATCAGCCAGGTTGACGTGAATGAACTATAGAAACCGACAGAGTAAAATTCGTTTGTGTTTTTTTAAAGGACTAGAGGTCATAGGCAGAGGGAAAGGCTACACTGATGAAGACTGATCCGCAGGTGACTGATTTTATTGGTTGCATGGACGGGAATTGTGTGTGTGTGTGTGTGTGCGTGTGTGTGTGTGTGTGTGTGACGTAACTCCTGCAGGTAGTGACTGGGCCTGACCTGGTAAGCTTCACAAGTCCACCTTTCTTAACACCTCACCCCTCCCTCACCTCCCCTCACCCTCCTCTCCCCTCATCTCCCCTCCCCCCTCATCTCCCCTCCCCTCCCCTCCCCTCATCCCTCACTCCCCCTCCCCTCCTCCCTCACAAACCCATCTTTCTTAACATACCCCTCACCCTCTACTTCCCTTCCCCCTCCTTTCCCCTCTCATCCCCCATCCCGTTCCTCACCCTCACCCTTCTCTTCTCCACACCTCTCCCCCTCACCTTTCCTCTTCTCTCTCCTCTCCCTCCATTCCTCCCCACCACCTCCCTCCAACTCCTTGATTTTTCCCTCTCCTTCCTTCCCTCAGTGTCTCCAAGTCTCCCCTTCCACTTTTCTTCCTTACTCACCTCTGTCTCTCCCTGTCCCTCCATTCTTCTTCCCCCTCCCAAATTGTCTACCTTTCCTCCCCACTTCTTCCCCTCCCCATACCTGCTTCCAGTTTCTTCATTCTCTCCCCGTTTCTACATTCTCTCCCCACTTCTTCATTCTCTCCCTATTTCTTCATTCTCTCTTCGCCCCACAATCCCTTCCTGTGTCTGCCCTTCACATCCTTCCCTACCCACTCTTCCTTACCTCCTTTCCCGACCCTTCTTCCTTCTCTCCCACTCCTCTCTACCCCTCTCCTGCCTCTTTCTCAGTCTATATCTCCCTCACTCTTCTTTATTCCACTGTTCACGTCACCCCCTTCCATCCCTTCCTTCTTTTTCCATCCCGTCTCTAGTTTTTCCAATCGTCCCTTCCCTCCTCTGTATACCCCCCCTTCCCTACCCTTCTCCCCATACCCATCCTCCTCCCATACCCCTCCCTTCTACCCCTACCCCACCCCGTCTTGCCCACAACTAAGCTCACACAATCCATCCCAAGGAATCCGGGTTAAGTCGACGATTTGGACGAACGTAAACACTGCGAGGTGACGTCTGGCGGGTGTAATAGCCAGGCATCTGCTTACCCTGGGGTTTTTACTCGCTTTATTTACCTATTATCTTACCTGTGTGGATTGCAGGTGAGAACAAGTACAAAACACTACTTAATATTGAGCGTTAGGGGGCGCAGAGGGAGGGGGAGACCGAGGATGAGATGGAGGTATGGAGTGGAGAGGTAAATGAGAGAAGCGGGTGTACATGGCAGGGGACAGGGTGACATGGAGACGATCTGTTTGTGGCCACGCCTTACAGGATTAGAGCATCTGGCAATAGATAGATAGATAGATAGAATACAGAATTAATCGTATATATATTTTTAAATTGCCAATTTTCTCATTTGAAGGGAAGGCTGAAGGAGGGTAGGATTGCCCCGTAGACTTTATTATCTACACTGAGCAACAAGGCATTCTTATCTCATCCCTCTTTTATCAGTTTTGTGGCTGGACGAATACTGAGAGAGAGAGAGAGAGAGAGATGCAAAAGGGTTGTAGGTAGGGATGCTGGAACTCAGGGCATGAACTGACTAGCCTATACCCAAATGCATACAACACACACACACACACACACACACACACACACAATCAGTGGCTTAATTGGTTTAGCTCATTACTGTCCGGATTTACTGCTGGTGGGATTTTGTGCAGAGGGTGCTTGAACGTACTGTCCTTCGCCTACGGGCTTCTGGTTGCCAAGGTTTAGGGTTCGCTTCTTAATTAACGCTCTAAATTACCTAACATCGTCCTGTAGGGAGGGATGGGCACTAAATTCAAATCCTCATGTTTTAAATTGTGTGTGTGTGTGTGTGTGTGTAGTGATGTGTGTGCATGTATGTATGTACGTACAGTAAATGTATGTATGTGTTTGTATGTAGGTATGTGTGCTGAATGAACTCTAAGCTTAACACAAAAAAAATATAAAATGTTCTCGTACTGAAGGGGTTAAGAGAGCAATATGGCGGCCGTGGAGTGTCGTGGTGTCAGCGGGGGTTCCAATATGGCGGTGTGAGGGACGTTTAGGCGGTGTCCCTTCCTCAGCCTCCGCCTCACCCCTCCTCCTGTGAGGCGACGGGTGTTGGGTTATATAAAGCGTTGTGTGGTGAGAAACTGGTGAACTTTATTTTTCATTGCTTCCATTATTGTTATTATTGTTGTTATTATTATTATTATTATTATTATTATTATTACTACTACTACTACTGCTACTACTACCACCGTACTACTACTACTACTACTACTACTGTTTGCTCCTCTCAGAATCTCTCTCTCTCTCTCTCTCTCTCTCTCTCTCTCTCTCTCCAGTGATCCCTCATGTACTTTTCTCTGCCAAGGCTCAGTTCTCCAGCAAAAAGGCCAATTTATGAGAATAGTATTTGAGAGGGACGGCCCTGTGTGTGTGTGTGTGTGTGTGTGTGTGTGTGTGTGTGTGTGTGTGTGTGTGAGAGACAGAGAGAGAGAGAGAGAGAGGAGGGGGGGAAGGGAAAATAGTATGTGAAGGGTGAAGTATGTGTATGAGAGAGAAGGGGGGGAGGGGGGAGGGAAGGAAAGTGTGTGTGTGGAGGAAGGGAGGGAATATGTATGAGAGAGCGAGTGTTAGAGGCAAGAAAGAGAGAGAGAGGGGAAGAGAGAAGGAACTGGGAAAGAATTAGAGAGAGAGAGAGAGAGAGCAAGGAGGAAAAGAGAAGGGTAAAGGAAGGGAGAGAAGAAGGGGGGAGGAGGGAGGGATTAGGGAAGGAAGGGGAGAGGGAGGGAAAAGAGAGAGAGAGAGGGAGAGACATAAATGTTAGTAGACGTGGTGATGGTGGTAGTTGTGGTGATGGCGGTGGTAGTTGTGGTGATGGTGGTGGTAGTTGTGGTGGCGGTTGTGGTAGTTGTGGTGATGATGATAGTTGTGGTGATGGTGGTGGTAGTTGTGATAGTGGTGGTAGTTGTGGTGATGGCGGTAGTTGTGGTGATGGTGGTGGTAGTTGTGGTGATGGTGGTGGTTGTGGTGATGGTGGTAGTTGCGGTGATGATGGTGTAGTTGTGGTGATGGTGGTAATTGTGGTGTTGGTGGTGGTTGTGGTGGTGGTGGTGGTAGTCGTGGTGATGGTGGTGGTAGTTGTGATGGTGGTGGTGGTTGTGGTGATGGTGGTAGTTGCGGTGATGGTATTTGTGGCGATGGTGGTAGTTGTGGTAGGGATGGTGGTAGTCGTGGTGGCGATGGTGGTAGTCGTGGTGATGGCGGCAGTTGTGGTGATGGTGGTAGTTGTGGTAGGGATGGTGGTAGTTGTGGTGGCGATGGTGGTAGTCGTGGTGATGGTGGTAGTTGTGGTAGGGATGGTGGTAGACGTGGTAGTAGAGCATCAGCAAGGAAAGTAGCTGTGAGAGAGAGAGAGAGAGAGAGAGAGAGAGAGAGAGAGAGAGAGAGAGAGAGAACAGAAAAGGGGAAATGAAAGAAAATAAAAACTAGAGGAAAATACAAGGAAATAATGGGAAAGAAAATTGAGAGAGGGGAGACACGGAAAAAAGAGAGAGAGAGAGAGAGAGAGAGAGAGAGAGAGAGAGAGAGAGAGAGTAGATAAATGCATGAAAGCGAAAGATAGGAATGGAAAAAACGGAAAAATGAGAGAGAGAGAGAGAGAGAGAGAGAGAGAGAGAGAGAAACAAAGGGAAAAGAGGGAATATGAGAGAAAGAGGGGAAGATAGGAAGGCCATGGACAGAGGGAGGGAGGGAAGGGGGGAGAGGGGAGGGAGGAGGGAGGGAGAGAGAGAGGGGAGGAGGTAGAGTCTCCCCTCTCCCTCAAATCCAGGTGGATTAAGGCTGTGGGGCTGCCTCACCCTGCCTCACTGTCCTGCCTCACTGTCCTGCCTCACCCTGCCTCACTGTCCTGCTTCGTCCTGCCTCACCCTACCTAACTGTCCTGCCTCACTGTCCGGCCCCATCCTGCCTAACCCTGCCTTACTGCCCTGCCTCACTGTCCTGCCTAACCGTGCCTCATTGTCCTGCTCACCCTGCCTCATGCCCTGCCTCACTCTCCTGCTTCACGCTCCCTCATCCTGCCTCACTGTCCTTCCTCACTCTGCCTCACCCTATCTTATGACCTGCCTCACCCTCCCTCACCCTACCCAGACTCACTCTTCTTCACTCTAACTCTAAAAAAGAGTCCCATGTGTAGCTTAGATCCTTCCTACAAGAACTATCTAAAATGCGAGTAAATATAGAGAAAATAACTCTTAGGGACCTTGACAGTACATGTGACGGTTGAGAGACGAGTTTTGGCATGATGGTATATGTAATGATAGGGAGGGAGTGTACTGAGTTGACTGCGTGATTTATTATTATTATTATTATTATTATTATTATTATTATTATTATTATTGCTATTATGATTACTGTTATTATTATTATTATTATTATTAATTGAGAAAGTCTAGTTCTTCTAGGGCAAGAAATTGACTAGAAAATGTTTTATCGCCGGTCCAATCCTCAACCGTTTCTGAGTTGCAGTTACTGATGACCGTGTGGGGAAACTGAGAGAGAGAGAGAGAGAGAGAGAGAGAGAGAGAGAGAGAGAGAGAGAGAGAGAGAGAATGACACGTGTACGAAGAAAAAGAAAACTTGAATCGAGAGAGAGAGAGAGAGAGAGAGAGAGAGAGAGAGAATGTAATCCTGTGATAACGCTGACAAGAACATAATATTTCGCTCACTTAAATGTCACTTGGAATTGACCTGTATCCCAAATAATACCACTTAATACCCTACCACTTAATGCCATACCACTTAACACCATACCACTTAATACCATACCACTTAATACCATACCACTTAATACCTTACCACTTAATACCTTACCACTTAAACCGTACCACTTAATACCATACCACTTAATACCATACCACTTAATACCATACCACTTAATACCATACCACTTAGTACCATACCACTTAATACCATACCACTTAATACCCTACCACTTAACACCATACCACTTAATACCATACCACTTAACACCATACCACTTAACACCATACCACTTAATACCATACCACTTAATACCGTACCACTTAACACCATACCACTTAATACCATACCACTTAATACCATACCACTTAATGCCATACTACTTAATACCATACCACATAACACCACACCACTTAATACCATACCATTCCACTTAATACGATACGGCGTCCACCCGACTTCCGGTATTCACTACTACTACTACTACCACTACTACTACTACTACTGTTATATTATTATTATTATTATTATTATGAAATCAAGGGAGAGAGAGAGGGGAGGGGGGACTATAAGCTGTCACATGCCCGCCTTAAACGGAGAGTCGCGGAGTCGGAAATTCGGATGAGTAGTGATGCGATTAACCCCTTCAGTGTGAGAGGACTGTAAATTGCCTTGTGCTGTAGGTAGGTAGGTAGGTACAGAGACAGGAGCATGCGATGAGTAAGTAGGTAGGTTGGTTGGTAGACTGGACGTATACAATGAGGAACAGATTCGTAGGTAGGTTGGTAGGTAGGTAAGTAGGCATGTCGAGAGGTGGGACGAATACTAAGGAACATTGGTAGGTAGGCATATGGAAAGGCAGTAGGAACGGGATGTGTGTAGGTAGTTATGTAGGTACCGTAAGTACTGTGTGTACTAAGAGAGAGTGGAGGGGAACGGGGAGGTGTAGGTAGGCAGGTAGGTAGGTAAACAGGTGCTAAACAGGAAGGGGAGGGGAGGGGAGGGGAGGGGAGGAGAGGGGAAGAGAAAGGAGAGGAATGGAAAGAGACTCATTCGTTACCAAACCACACTCTGATAACGTGATAGATATAAACCATTCCATAGGTAGATAGATAGATACTAGATAGATAGACAGATATTCCCCTTCCAGTCTTTTTCATTTTCTTTCTCTCTTCTCCCTCCCTTCCATCCTCTTCTCTCCTCCTTTTTCTTCCATTCTCTCTCTCTCTCTCTCTCTCTCTCTCTCTCTCTCTCTCTCTCTCTCTCTCTCTCTCTCTCTCTCTCTCTCCCTCTCTCTCTCTCTCCAGACTGTAGCAGATAAGGGAAATCAATGAGGAAGAAAGACAGTGAGAAAGTGAAAACGTGGAAGGAGAGATAGATAGATAGACAGAGAGAGAGAGAGAGAGAGAGAGAGAGATGGGGGGCGCATCACCCCCTCACTGACAAAGACTGATTGCCGGAGGACTATCTATCATTGTTGTGGTGGTTGAGGAGGGGGGTACTGCTTCTCTCTCTCTTTCTCTTTCTCTCTCTCTCTCTCTCTCTCCCCACAGTAACCTCACACACCTCTGCTTCTCCCCACACCCTTCTCTCTCCCCACACACCATCCCTACATCCCAACACATCCTCCTCCTCCATCACCATCCCTTCCTCCTCCTCCACCCCACCCCCAACATCGTCAATCCTACTCTCACGTCACCCAAGACTCTACTTCTCTTCTTAAATTCCCATCCACCTCGTTCTGACTCACCCACCTCTCCCATAGCATCATCATCATCATCATCATCATCATCATTATTATCGTCATGTTTCCATCCCTCCCCACCCGACCTAATTCCACCCCACCCCGCCCCACCCCACCCAGTATCATTTCTCTCCACCTGACCCCACTCCACCTCATCTCTCTCCACCTAACACCACTCCACTTCCTCTCTCTTCACCTAACCCCACCCCACCTCATCTCTTCACCTAACCCCACCACATCCCAATCCACTTAACCCCCATCCACCTCACTCCATCCCACCCATCTCTCTCACCCACCCCACTCATCAACCCCCCCCCCCTCTTCCTGATGACCAGTGGCGCCTGTGTGTGTGTGTGTGTGCCCGTCTGTCCTAATTTGAGTTTGATGGTGTGTGTGTGTGTGTGTGTGTGTGTGTGTGTGTGTGTGTGTGTGTGTGTGATGTATTCCTAGGTAATTGTGTGTGTGTGTGTGTGTGTGTGTAATGTATTCCTATAGGTAATGTGTGTGTGTGTGTGTGTGTGTGTGTGTGTGTGTAATATATTCCTAAGTAATGTGTGTGTGTGTGTGTGTGTGTGTGTGTGTGTGTGTGTGTGTGTGTGTGCAAGTAAATCACCCCAAGTAACAAACAGCGTAAACCCACTCACCAAACTTCACACGATAACCAAATAATTTCCCATTGTAATTCCCATTCTTTAATAAACACCTAGATAATAAAACCTAAATACACCTCGTTTGTAATAATTAAGTCTATAAATATAAGTTGGTTATTCTTTTGCTTACGTATTTCTTAAGTAAATAAATAAATTGCTTCGTTCCTTATGTGTGTGTGTGTGTGTGTGTGTGTGTGTGTGTGTGTGTGTGTGTGTGTGTGTGAAATGGAAGTGAGGTGATGGTTGTGTGTGTATACCTGTGTTGAGATGGATGTAGCTAATGTGTTTTTAACGAACACACACACACACACACACACACACACACACACACACACACATACACGTTCTGCGAGAGGTGAGGGAGAGGGAAAGCTTAAGTGGTGGAGAGAGAGAGAGAGAGAGAGACCATCATCCATCATTCTAAGCATTTTTCACACTATACCATCGCAAAGTAAATCATTCAACCCATCCATTCATCAACCCTTCCATTCATCAGTCCTTCCATTCATCCACCTATCAGCGCATCCATCCATCCATCCTTTCATCAATCCCTCTATCCATCCATCAGTTCAACCATCTATCCTTCCCATCCACCAATCCATCATCATCCACCCATCCATCCATCCATCCATCCAGGTGCAGTATTTCAATTCGTTAAGTATCCTTTATGTATGAATTGTCTGTTACGTATAGTCATCTATCATTTATCTTCCTATCTATGTCTATTTATCTCTTCTCTTTATTTAACTGTCTCTTATCTCACCTTGTTGGAATGATTCTGTTCTATATAGCCTAAATAAGCTGAAAGAGGAACGGAATGGTGGAGAGTGGAGGAGGAGGTTGGAGGAGAGAGAGAGAGAGGGAGAGAGAGAGCAATGAAGATATCGAGATGAAAACCAAATCTAATAATAAACAGGAAACGCATTCAGTCACTTCACAATGTTCCTAAATTATCTCTTTAATCATTATCAGCCATATTGCATCGAATCACACCAAACGTTCAAATCCCAGGGTTCATAAGAGAGGTTGCTGTGAGGAAGTAGCTGGAGGGAGAGAGGAGGGAGGTAGAGGTGAGGGAGAGAGGAGGGAGGTGGAGGAGAGGCAGGGGGAGACGGATGCGTGGCGGTGCAGGTAGGGGGTAGCGAAAAGACGCGTGAAATCTGGATCTGGATGGCCGTGGTAGCAGACGGTCTTTTTTAAACCCTCCTCACGATTTTATCACCTAGGCAATCATTTCCTTTAATTATTCATTGTAATTAATGGTCGAGGTGTCATTTGAGGGTTGTAATTAGCCAGGGTTAATTAAGAGACCTGGCAACTGAGGCGTGTGGGGGGGTTGTGCTGTGATGCGTGAAATATGTACTCCGATGCCATCAATAAATATCACATATATTTTTTACCAACAAATCCTCAGTTTCTCGAATAAATCCTAACTTAGAATGCAATGAGGATGAAATTATGTTTGCCTAGAGAGAAAAAGGGCGTCGGTACTATTGTTTCTTAAGCATTTTTTTTTATTCTTTTTTAAATGAAATAAGTAATCGGCAACTCACCCAGGGATGCTCGCCGGCTAAGGGCTGCTGTTTCTTGGATAGAGTGGCCGGCATTTCTTCGCGTCTTATGTGTCCGTGTTTATTCAGTTATTTATTTATTTATTTATTTTGAGTGTTTTGCGTGTGTGAAGAGTGGAATCAAGAGCTATGTGACTTAGAGAAGGCGTGAGTGTGACAACGAAGGGTGGAAGATGACGGAAGGAGAGTAAAAACGTAAGTAGGAAGATTTAAAAAAGTTTTGTAACGGCTGCCATTATGTCGGTTGGTAGGTAGGCACGTAAGGGAAGGAAGTCACGAGATTCAATGATATTCTTGTAAGTAGGTAAAGGAAGGAAGGAATTTGAGATCTTATAAGTAGACTGGTAGTAAGGAAGGTAAAGAAAGTGTAATTAAGTAAATGGATATGTTGAAGGAATAATTACACGTGATGACATTCTTAAAATTAAATATACGTTCATCTTGGCGTGGATTTTCGTTCCAGTGTACATTATTTCCCGTAGTTCAGCAAAAGAGTGAGACAGTACTACGGTTCAGCCCACCCATAGTACATACTTCTTCGTGATTAGCACCGTACGCCATTCATTAACCTCGTACACCTAGCTACCTGTCATTCATCAAACATATTCACCCACTTACAGCTCGTTCACTCACCCTATTCACCCATTTGCAGCTCATTCATGCACCCTATTCACCCATTTACCACTCAGTCACCCTATCACCCATTTACCACTCAGTCACCCTATTCACCCATTTACCACTCAGTCACCCTGTTCACCCATTTACCACTCAGTCACCCTATTCACCCATTTACCACTGTCACCCTATTCACCCACTTACCACGTTTTCATTCACCCTATTCACCCATTTACAACTTATTCACTTACCCTATTTACCCATTTAATATTCATTAACTCCATCCACCCATTTACAACCATCACCCCATTCACACCCTATTCACCCATTTACACCCCATTCACTCACCCTATTCACCCATTTACAAGACACTCACCCCATTCACTCACCCTATTCACCCATTTACAAGACACTCACCCCATTCACTCATTCGCAACCACCATCACCCACACACACACCCACCTACCATCCAGTCCAATCCCCCCCTATTCATTTCACTACGATATCGTAATGTGATCGCCGTAAGATCGTAACCTAAGTCTGCGTAAATATCTGTCGTAAGAGGGGAAATACGCAGCGTAAGAACTATTTTTGTAAGAAGTGCGTAAGATGGTTTTTGTAGTCATTGGCTGGGTGCGATAAGGAAGGGATTTGAGAGGTGATTTAATAGTGCTTAATTTGATTGTGTGTGTGTGTGTGTGTGTGTGTGTGTGTGTGTGTGTGTGTGTGTGTGTGTGTGTGTGTGTCTCTCTCTCTCTCTCAGAAGATAAACAGAGATAACAGACCCATACTCCAGATCACACCTGTCCTTCATTTATTTAAAGAAATCGCAGCTGAAGTTGACTGCGGTTCTGAATCCATCCCCTAGCACTTCTTCGTGATTAGCAAAGTATTCTAGTGCTAAATATCTTGCTACAACTTAGTATTAAAGACTCCGAGATGGCAATTTTAGGCCAAGTTAGAGTGGAGAGTTGTTAGTCACGTAGGTAGGCAGGTAGGTAAGTGGGTAGGTCGGTAGGTAGACATGGTAGGCAGGTAGACAGGCAGGTAGGTAGGTATGCAGGTGGGCAGGCAGGTGATATGGGAGGTGACTCATATACGCGCTGATACGTGTACACGCACGTGCATTAGGCGTGTGTGTGTGTGTGTGTGTGTGTGTGTGTGTGTGTGTGTGGAATAAACGTGAATATTTTTAAGTGTCAGATCACGTGCGTTCACTTACACACACACACACACACACACACACACACACACACACACACACACACACCAGCATTTTTCCGACCAAAAGCACGAACGTACACACACATGATCTCTTTTTCCAGGCTCAAACAGTCACATGTGCACCTGGATCACACGCACACACACACATACGTCCATAACCCAACCCGGGTGCTGGACTGACGGACATTAACTCCGTGTTGTGATCTGGATATGAGGCTCCTTACTGTGTGTGTGTGTGTGTGTGTGTGTGTGTGTGTGTGTGTGTGTGTGTGTGTGAGCAATGGGTTTCAGTGAGTTTGCGTATATGCGTGTTTATTTTGGAGAGAGAGAGAGAGAGAGAGAGAGAGAGAGAGAGAGAGAGAGAGAGAGAGAATCAGTGAAATCATATGCTCAAGAATTCTAAACCCACATAGATAGGTAGATAGACAGATAGGCTAGATAGATAGATAGACAGATAGAGAGAGAGAGATGGAGGGGGTGGAGAGAGAGAAATCCCATACTGACAGCGTTAATTTCCATTTTCAATTACTGCGCATTTTCATCACAGCGATTATTTATTTATTTATTTATTTATTTATTTATGAGATGCATGTATTACCTCATTTATTCTCATTTTTATATTCCATTTTGAGTTATAATAAATATTTCTCGATTTTGTAATTATCTATATATTTCCATTTTTCATCCATACATTTCGATTTATTTTTTGATATAGGGATGACGTAATTGCTTTCAGATTTTTTGGGTTTTATTTTTTGGGTTTTATTTTCTGGGTTTCATTTTTGGGGTTTTATTTTTTTGGGTTTCATTTCTGGGGTTTTATTTTCTGGGTTTCATTTTTGGGGTTTTATTTTCTGGGTTTCATTTTTGGGGTTTTATTTTCTGGGTTTCATTTTTGGGGTTTTATTTTCTGGGTTTTATTTTTTCCGTTTCGTTAAAAGAGTGGGATATTTTTTTGACTTTCGTTTATTATAATTTTCATGTATTTAATTATTCACGTTACCTACTTGCTTTATTTATTTTTCTTTTTTTCTTCGACATCTGTTCTTATTTCTGTCTCTAAAATATTTCGTTAGATCTGTGTTATATGCCTTTTTTTTGTGTGTGTTGTAATATTGCTCTCATTCGATATTTATAACTTTCTTGTCTATAGTTATTTCATGTTTTTCACACACACACACACACACACACACACACACACACACACACACACACACACACATATACACACACACACACACACGTAATTGCCTTCATTTTTTTACCCTTTTAACCCTTTTTTTATAATTCACACACACACACACACACACACACACACACACACACGTAATTGCCTTCATTTTTCTACCTTTTAAACCCTTCTTCACATTTTTTCATGTCATATAATTACTCCATTTTATATATATATATATTTCCTATTACATTTTTTCACGTGACGTCATTACAGTCCAATATTTTTTTTCGTACACTATTGCATCATTTTTTGTTTTTTTGTTTTTCCCTTCGTTAATTTTTTTGGGCAATCATTTTCCACTTTTTTCATTTCATATATATTTTTTTTACGTTACGTCATTGCATCTATCTTTTTGCCTTTTCTTTTTCAATCATTTTTTTTCCACCTGGCCGGCAAATCAATGGTAATATTTCGGTGGCGTGCAATGCGTTTCACATTTGTTGGTTCAATTAGGATGGTGCCTTTATGGTGTCGTTGTGGGTGACGCTGAGTGTTAATAACGGGACCGGAACGATGATTTATGGCACGGGATGGGTGGTGGGGGATGGGGCAGAGGGGTGGAGTGGAAGAGGTGGAAGTGAAGGGATGGGGATGAGAGGAAGGGGAGAGAGCGAGGGATAGAAGAGATAGGCACGAGAGAGAAAGAGAGAGAGAGAAGAGAAGAGATAGAGATGGGTGGGGTTTCAGATATACAGAGATGGGAGGGGAGAGGAACGAGAAAGGGGGAGGGAAGAGGAGCGAGAAAGGGGGAGGGAAGAAAGGAGGAAAGGGAGGGATGGAAGGGAGAAAGAGAAGAAGTAAAGGGATGGGAAGAGGAGAGGAGATAGAGGGATGGGATGAGAGAGAGGGAGGGAGAAACAGAGATGGAAGGAAAGGGAGAGAGAGAAGGATAGGAGAGGAAAGGAGCAGGAAGTAAAGCGGGAGGGGAAGGGAGGAAAATAGATGGAGAGAGACAGACAGACAGAGAAAGACAGAGAGAAAGAGAGAGAGATGGAAAGAGAGAGAGAACAGGTGGGGTAAATAAGACGAAGGTAATAATAGGTAATGATAGTGAAAGGATTTGGTCTAATTAGGGGTCAGAGATTGTTTTAGGATTACAGATTAGATAGGAGGCAATGAGTCTAGGAACAGGACCTCATTATCTCTCTCTCTCTCTCTCTCTCTGCCTATATCCATGTGCTCTGTGTCTATGCATGTATAATCTTGAAATGTTACATACATACATGCATACATACATATACACATACAGACAGACATATATACATACATACATAAAACTTGTAACTGTGTAACTCATGTATACAGACACACTCCAGGTTTGACAGACAAAAAGAGAGAGAGAGAGAGAGAGAGAGAGAGAGAGAGAGGCAAATGCATTCATGTAAACCTTTCAGCCGGGAACACTTAATTTTTATCCTTTGTATTAATCCGAAATATTAAAGCCAGAAAAAATACATTCTCTCTCTCTCTTTCTCTCTCTCTCTCTCTCTCTCTCTCTCTCAATAAGACTTCCATGTTTGATGAAGTATTTTGTGAAAGTATGTAATGTTAATGTGAATGTATGGAATTCTGTGTGGGTGGACTGAGAGAGAGAGAGAGAGAGAGAGAGAATGTGGATGTATAAGGAAAACAGCTGAAAAAGAAGAAGAGAAAAATATATTAGCCTGAGAACGTTGACATAATCAGAACTCAAAATCAAACCGCCAAATCGAGGCTAACCATTTTGGCGCGTGGTATGGTGGTGGGGGGAGACAACAGGGCCATTCATCAGGGCTGGACTCATGAAGGTAACTGCCGTGTGCTCGTTGCCTGGCTTCCTATAGGCTGTTAATGACGCCCCCAGCATGGCCATTACGCGTCCCCATTACCAACGCAACAACAACCACCACCACCACCACCACCACCACCACAAAAAAGAGAGAGAAAATCCAACAGTTGAGCTTTAAATTGGGACTTTTTTTTTTTTTTTCGAATTTTATCTTCTTTCTTCAGAGTTTTTTTTTTTACCTGCGGCGAAACTGACAGGTCTATAAGTGGTACCCATGGGGATTTTTTTTTTTTTTTTTTTTCGTCCTTCAAGGAATGTTGGAATAGCTGCTTTTGGAGATCTCTGAGCGAGTTCCCATGAAAATCAAAGTTGCTCAGCTTGAAGTATTGAGTTGATTTGATGTCAGTCGACGCTTCACCTGCTTTGAGAGGACAGGCCCATCTTCAGTTCAGTATTTTGTAAGGCCTATTCTACCATATCTCAAATTTCGGTGGGATTACCTTTTGGGCCTCTAAGAAATTTCACTTTGATCGGCAGGGCTTACCTAGAATTTTACCTCCGTTGGTACTTGTACTCGTATGACTTTGATATACAAAAAAATAAATTAATTAATTAATCTGAGTGTCTAAGGAAGAAACTTAAAAATTCCTTGCAATAATTTTGTGGGGGGGGGAGGTTGAATATTGGTGGGATATTAAAGTCTTGTGAAACGGAAGCATGTTTTTTTTTTTTTTTTTGTACTCGAAATAAAATACTCAGAGTTGTTCCTTCCTAAAAAAAAATTAATAAATGAATAAATAAAGCCGAAAGTAAAAAAAAAAACAATGTTCACTTCGAAATATCATGGCAGTTGCAATACTGTAGGTCACAAACGAAGAGATTTTTTTTTATGCAAGGAAGAAGGAACCCAAGGCTGATATTATGGAACAGCCTTGCATTAGTGAGCTGGACAGAACAGGGATGTGAGTGTGTAGGTAGGCGGATGCTGCGTGCCTACCGTTATTGGAGAGAGAGAGAGAGAGAGAGAGAGAGAGAGAGAATTATTCACCCCAGGATGGACCTCTTAATGAAGGGGCTATTTCTACTTTTAAAAATGTATAAGTTATTGCTATAGTTTTACGGAATTTATGAAGTCCCCCCCCCCTCTCTCTCTCTCTCTCTCTCTCTCTCTCTCTCTCTCTCTCTCTCTCTCTCACTCCCACCTCACTCCACACCATCTTCATTTTCTTTCTTTCCCATCCCTTCTCACCTCTTTATCGCTTTTCTCTCCACTATCCATCTATCTATCTATCTTCAGTCATCTCTCTCTCTTTATCGTCTCCTCCTCTCTTTTCTCTGGCTCTTCTTTTCGCATCACCTGTCCTCTCAGTGACTCTTCCGTCTCTCTTCGCCTCAGTGTTACCTGACCAATATTATCATCTCCCATATTCTCCTGTCTTCTTTTTCTTCTTCTGTACTTCTTTTCTCCTCCTCCTCCTTCTCCTCCTCCTCCTTCTCCTCCTCCTCCTTCGCCTCCTCCTCCTTTCTTCGTAATTTTCTTCTTGCTTATCTTTTTCTCCCTTTCTCCCTCTTCATCCTCGTCCTCCTCCTCTTCCTCCTCCTTCTCCTCCTCCTCCTTCTCCTCCTCCTCCTCCTCTTTTCTTCATAATTTTCTTGTTTTTCTTTTTCTCCCTCCTCCTTCTCCTCCTTCCCCTCCTCCTCCTCCTTCTTCCCCTCCTCCTCCTCCTTCTTCCCCTCCTCCTCCTCCTTCTTCCCCTCCTCCTCCTCCTCCTCCTCCTTCCCCTCCTCCTTCCCCTCCTCCTTCCCCTCCTCCTCCTCCTTCCCCTCCTCCTCCTCCTTCCCCTCCTCCTCCTCCTCCTCCTCCTCCTCCTCCTCCTCCTCCTCCTCCTCCTCCTCCTCCTCCTCCTCCTCCTCCTCCTCTCGAAGTTCCTTACACAGAAGCAAGTCCCTCAAAAAGTAATTAAGAAGTTCAGCATTTTTACCCATTAAAATTCTCTCCAGTCTTCTCCCCCCCCCTCTCTCTCTCTCTCTCTCTCTCTCTCTCTCTCTCTCTCTCTGTCATCTTTCCTGCTGTTTCTTCATCTTCTTCTTCTTATTATTATTATTATTATCTCTCTCTCTCTCTCTCTCTCTCTCTCTCTCTCTCTCTCTCTCTCTCTCTCTCTCTCTCTCTCTCTCTCCCTCTCTCTCTCTCTCTGTCATCTTTCCTGCTGTTTCTTCATCTTCTTCTTATTATTATTATTATCTCTCTCTCTCTCTCTCTCTCTCTCTCTCTCTCTCATCTTTCCTGCCGTTTCTTCATCTTCTTCTTCTTCTTCTTCTTCTTCTTATTATTATTATTATTATTATTATCTCTCTCTCTCTCTCTCTCTCTCTCTCTCTCTCTCTCTCTCTCCCGTGCGAAAGTATAAATGTCGAACGCTTTTTAAATTTCAGCGAACGAGAGGAGGAAGGGGGAGGAGAGGGGAGGGGAGGGGGTGGCAGAAAAGCGCTGAGAAAACGCTGGTTCGCCCTTGTTCCCTTCCCCTCCTCCTACCCCCTCCCCTCCTCCTACCCCCTCCCCTTCCCCTCCCTTCCCCCTCCTCCCCCCTTCCCCTCCGCCATAACACCGCCTCCCCTCACTCTAAACACTTCCAAACACCCACTTCAAACTTTAAAGCGCGAGGGGAGATAGGAAGAGTGGAGGGGAGGGAGGGGAAACGGGTGGGGAGGAAACCAAAGTCGCGGACACTTCAATTCGGATGAGTGTTTGGGTCTCTCTCTCTCTCTCTCTCTCTCTCTCTCTAATTGTCTATCTACCTATATCTATTTGTCACTCGTATTTCCGTTGCCCAAATTCTCTCTCTCTCTCTCTCTCTCTCTCTCTCTCTCTCTTTCTCTATTTGTCTATCTACCTATATCTATTTGTCATTTTATTTCCGTTGACTAAATTCTCTGTCTGTCTGTCTGTCTCTCTCTCTCTCTCTCTCTCTCTCTCTCCCTCCCGCGCTTTTATGCTTAGTTTTTCGGTCCTTTTTTCGGCTGTTTTGAATTTATCCTTATGGCGCGCGTCCCTTTTTAAATTTCATAGTGTAGGGTTTGTTATCATAATATTTTGAACGCACGGCCAGGAATGAGTAGTTGAACGATCGATAAAGGGTTGGTGGCCGAGGTGAAATCACTAGGGAACGGGCTTCTCTTCGGCTTGTCCAGCTTCCGTGATCCCTGGCCGTTTCCCACCAGACTTGCTACTGCTGCTGCTACGACTACTACTACTACTACTACCATCACCACCACCACCACTACTACTACTATAATAATAATAATAATAATAATAATAATAATAATTCGACCTGAACTACTGTAGGTTGAAGTTTGGGGGGAAAGTAATCAGTGAAGCGAATTCCAAAAATCTCTTTCATTCCCGCCAGTCAAACGAATCACATGAACCGAAGTCTTATATATTCGAAGCTTCGGAGGGTCGGATGGGGCATCTGATTCTGGGGCTGGGGTCTTGGAAGGAGCGGGTGTGTTGCGTGGAGATCCGTGATGTTTCGAGTATTGCGTCTTTGAATTGTTAGGCTTTGTGCTTAAGGAGTCGGTCTTGCAGGAGTGATGATTTTGAGACGCCTTGAAGTGATGCAAGAGCTGGATTAAGGAACGTGTGTTGATATTGCAAGAGTGTTACTGTTTTGTGGTGCGATCGTTGCGTTGCTTGACGATATTGCAAGAGCCGGGTTGAGAAACTTGTGTGGATATTGCAAGTGTGTTATTGTGTTGACTTTTAAGTGTTACGATCGTTGTGTTGTTTGATGTGTTACCTTCACGTTGATCTTGATGTATGTGAACTGGTGAAACGAAAATGCTATCCTGGAAGATGACATAGACGATGGGAAGAAAGTAGAACGGAGTGAGGTAACGTAGAAGTGAGTTAAGATAAAGGAAGAGACTGAGTGAGTGAGTGAATGAGTGAGAGAGAGAAATGTGAAGGTCAGTAAGCACCCCCACCCCCCACTCACACAGCCCAGGAGAGAGAGAGAGAAAGAGAGAGAGAGAGAGAGAGAAACCACATCCTGCACACAAATGAAATGGTATTATGATCATTATTAACCTTTGCTTTGATGGTTGGGTGTAATGCGCAAATTATTATTATTATTATTGTTTTATTGTTATTAACATTATCATTATTATTATTAGCTGATTGCCTTGAGAAATAGTTATTATTCTTTAGTTTATTATTGTATTTTGAATTTTCATGTATTAATTTCATGTTTCTTTCCTTTCTTCGCCACCCTGTCGTTTTTTTTTTTTTTTTTTTTTTTTTTTTTTCCTCAGTTGGCCTATATCAGTCTCATGTTAATATTTGATACCTTGTTTTTTTTTTTTGGGGGGGGAGGGGGCTTTGCAGAAATTTACTTCCCTTTCCCACTGTCCTTCCTCTGCATTTCCGACCTTCCATCTTTCCCCATTACCTTCCTTCATCCGTTAATTCCCTTCCTTTCCTTACCTTTCCCCCTTTCTCTTATTTTCTCACTTCCCTTTTCTCTCCTTACCGCCTCCATATCTTCCATTCCTTGCCCACCCTCCCGTTTCTTCCTCCTTTCTTTCCTTCTCTTCTCTCCCATCCTTCCTCTCACCCTTCCACTTTCGTTCTCTCTTCCCTTCCCTTTCTCCCCTCCCCTCTCTCTCTCCCCTCACCTCTTTCCTCCCCTCCCTCCCTCCTATCACCCCATCTCCAGTAATGGCGGAGTAGGGTGGAGGAAAGAAACAAAACACAAATGAATGCGTAATGGTGTATGTGTGTATGTATCTATGTGTATGTATGTATGTATTTGTGTATCTGTGTGTATGTTTGTATGTATGTTTATTTGTGTGCATGAATACCCATATGTAGCTGCAGGGATGGATGGAGAGAGAGAGAGAGAGAGAGAGAGAGAATAGCCTTTATCTCCTCCCTTATCTGTCATCATCTCTCCAT
Organism: Coenobita brevimanus; assembly: GCF_032717465.1. Taxonomy (NCBI): domain Eukaryota; kingdom Metazoa; phylum Arthropoda; class Malacostraca; order Decapoda; family Coenobitidae; genus Coenobita; species Coenobita brevimanus. The sequence continues at coordinate 524,063 of NC_137051.1, forward strand.
CTGTCCTTCCTCCTTTCCTGTCCTCTCTGTCTTCATCTTCCCTTCCTTCCTTCCTTCCTTCCTCTTTTCTCTCCATCCCGCCTTCCTCCCTTCCCTTCCTCCGTCCCTCTCCATTCTTCCTGTTTTCTCCCCTCTCTCCTCTTCCTCCCCTCTTTTTCCTTCATTCCTTCCTTCTTTTCTTGTCCTTTCTACTTTCCTCTTTTCCTTCTTTCCTTTTCGTTTCCATTTTTCTTCCTTCATTTCTCTCTTGCTTGGTCTTTCCTTCACACACACACACACACACACACACACACAATTAGAGAGTGTGAGACAGGCGTATAAGGTAACATTCTCTCTCTTTAGATCCCAGGGGTATTAGTGAAACTGAGTATAAGGTTGAGAGAGAGAGAGAGAGAGAGAGAGAGAGAGAGAGAGAGAGAGAGAGAGAGAGCAAAGAAAAATAATAGAATGAAAGAAGAAAACATAAGAATAATAAAGAAAATACAAAAAGATAATAAACAGGAAAAAAGAGACGACAAATGCAAAAAAAGGGGGGAAGGTTGAGAGAGAGAGAGAGAGGGGGGGGGTCAGCGCGCCCCCTTTTACGATTGTCCAGAACTGATGCTTATGATATGAGTGCGGAAGGCTGAAATTGGCCTGGGCGCTTATGGTTATACGCTCCCTAAACTGGTGTTATAGGGAGGGGGGGGGGGAGTGGTGGAGCCTGCCTTAGTCTCCCCTTCACGTCACTTCACGGCCTCCATTTTCTTTCCGTTTTTTGTTTTTTCGTTTATTTTCTTCCCTTCAGTTCGTTTTCTTTTTTCGTCTACTCTCTCTCTCTCTCTCTCTCTCTCTCTCTTCCTTAATCTCTCCTCTTTATTTCTCTTTCTTTACATTCTCTTCTTTTCCCGTCTCTTTTCTCTTCTCCTCTCTTCTATTTCTCTTTCTTTACATTCTCTTCTTTTCCCGTCTCTTTTCTCTTCTCCTCTCTTCTATTTCTCTTCCTTACTCTTTTCTTCTCCCTCTTTCCTCTTCTCTTCTCGTCTCTTCTTCCCATATCGTTGTTTTTTAGAGTTTAAAGAGGAATAGAAGGTGGTAGTTGTGGTGATGGTGGTGGCAGTAGTGGTGGTAGTGATGATGATGGTAGTAGTGGTGGTGATCGTAGCTGTGATGGGTGGTGGTGGTAGTATGTGGTAGTAATGGTGGTTTGTGGTGATGGTTATGGTTGTGAAGGCAGGGCAGTGATGCGGCAGAGCAACTGTGGAGTGAGAGAGAGAGAGAGAGAGAGAAATGCCCAAAGAACTTCTAAGAACCACACCCCCTTTCCCCTTTCCCCTCCCCCTCCTCTCCTCTCCTCTTCCATCCCTCTCTCCCCCTCCTCTCCCCTCTCCCCCCTTTCTAACACCCCATTCTAACTTGTCCAAACTTCCCCGCCTCGTCTGGGTCTCTGCCCTGGCTCTGACCTCGGCTTCGTTGGCAATCATATACAAACGAACAAGGGAGATTTGAACGGGTATTTTCTCTCTCTCTCTCTCTCTCTCTCTCTCTCTCTCTCTCTCTCTCTCTCTCTCTCCATTCTCTCCTCCATTTTTTATTTTTCTTCCTTATTCTCATTTTCTTGTCATTCTTTTTTTCTTATCATTTTCGTCTTTCATTCTTTTTTTATTTGTCATTATTCTGTTTCCTTCTGTTTGTCTCTTATTGTCTTCCTTATCCTTATCATCCGTATTTGCATTTTTCTTCTTCTTCCCCTTCTTCTTCTTCTCTTCCTTCTTCTTCTTCTCTTCCTTCTTCTTCTTCTCTTCCTTCTTCTTCTTCTCTTCCTTCTTCTTCTCCCCTTCATCTCTCTTTCCATCCATCATCTTTCTCTTACGTTCTTCTGTTTCTTGTTCTGTTCCTTTTTTTGTTCCTCTTCCTTCCCTCCTCCTCCTCTTCCTTCCCTCCTCCTCCTCCTCCTTCCCTCCTCCTCCTCTTCCTTCCCTCCTCCTCCTCCTCCCTGCCCAAATGCTTTACTTTTCTTTCCCTTACGTTCTTTTTATTCCACGTTCCCTATTCTCTCTTCCATCTCTTTTTTCTTTCTTTTATTCTTTTCCTACAGTAGTAGTTAAAAGCAAATACGATATCTACCTCCCTACCTACCTGCATACCTACCTACCTACCTACCTACCTACCTGCATACCTACCTACCTACCTACCTACCTACCTACCTACCTACCTACCTACCTGTGTGTCTATCCATCTATCTCTTTATCCATCTGTCTATCTATCAGTCAATCTATCTGTTTTTCTTTCCAGTTCGTTTTGTGTGTGTGTGTGTGTGTGTGTGTGTGTGTGTTATTGATAATGGTAGGTATATATATTTTTACTTCTCAGGTACTCTCTCTCTCTCTCTCTCTCTCTCTCTCTCTCTCTCTCTCTCTCTAATCCCTTTGTTGACACAGATCGGGACACAAAAAACAATATGGATTCTATTTTTCATTTTTTCGAGAACAGTGTATGGATTTTTTTTTTTTTTTTTTTTTTTGAGTTTTGAAAAAGTTGAAAAAATTGTCGGGTGTAAATTGAACATCTTTGGAAAAATTTGAATAGGGTGAGATGGTTTCTATAAATGCCTCACCCTGCCTCTTTCTGCCTCACCCTGCCTCTTTCTGCCTCACCCTGCTTCACTCTGCCTCACCCTGCTTCACTCTGCCTCACCCTGCTTCACTCTGCCTCACCCTACCTTACCCTGCCTCACTTTGCCTCACCCTTCCCTATCCTGCCTCCCCCTGCCTCACCCTACCTTACCCTGCCTCACTCTTCCCTATCCTACCTCTTTCTGCCTCACCCTGCCTCACCCTGCTTCATCTTGCCTTTCCCTGCCTCACCCTACTTCACCCTGCCTCACCCTACCTTACCCTGCCTCACCCTGCCTCTTGCTTCACCCTGCCTTTTGCTTCACCCTGCCTGGCCACATCACCTTGCCTCTGCCTGACCCTGCCACTGCCTCACCCTGCCTGGCCACATCACCCTGCCTGGTGGCTGTAATGGATGATGATACTCGAGGTGATAACTTATGCAGATGAGAGAGACTCCTTACCCCCACCCCCCACTTTCCTTCATCCCTCCTTCCCTCCCTTCATCCCTCCCACCCTCTTCCCTCCCTCCCTCTACCCTCCCCTCCCTCCGTCTTAGCTCCTTGTCTTCCTTCCATTATTATGCCTCCTTCCCTGCATCTCCTTCCTCCCCTCCCCCCTCCCTCTCCCCATTTTCCCTCCGTTCTCTCCCCTCCTTTCCTGCATCTCTTCTCTTCCCTCCATTCCGCCTTTCCTCCCTTCTCTTCCCTCTCTTCTTCCTTCCCTCTCTTTTCTCTCCTCCTTTCCTCCCTTCTCTCCCTTCTCTTCTTCCTTCCCTCTCTTTTCTTTCCTCTTTTCCGCCATCCTCCCCTCCTTCTTTCCCTCCCTCCCTCCCTTACTCCATTCCTTCCTTCCTAAATCCTTACCTTCCATTATCCATCCTTCCTTCCATTCTTTCCTTCCTTCCATTCTTTCCTTCCTAAATCCTTACCTTCCATTATCCATCCTTCCTTCCATTCTTTCCTCCACCTTTCCTCTCTTCTCTCCTTCCTTCTCTCCCCTCCTTCGGTCTTCTGTCTTTCTCTTTGCCTCACCTCCTCCCTCCCTTCCTTTCTTCCTTCCTTCCTTCCTTCCTTCCTTCTTTTTTTTTTCCATTCCTTTATTCTTCTCCATCCCTCACTTCTCTCCTCCTCCTCCTCCTCCTTCTCCTCCTCCTCCTCCTCCTCCTCCATCGTCCCCCCTTTCTTGACTCCAGGTGGAGGGGAGAGGGGGGTGGGGTGGGGTGATTGGGGGTGGAGGGGTGAGTGGGTGAGGGTGGATGGATGGTGGAATGGGAGGAGTGGTGGGGTTGGGAGGGAATGGGTGGATGGTGGTGGGGTGGGGTGGAGAGTTGGCGGGGCGGTGGGGGTGGGTGGAGTGGGTGGGGGGGAGTGGTGAGTGGGTGGAGTGGGGGGGGAGTGGTATGATGGCGGATATGAAGCAGTGTGGATTACCTTCACCTTATCACACACACACACACACACACACACACACACACACACACACACACACACACCTCTCCCTGTTCATTAGGCACTCCTTCCTTCCTTCCTTGTTCATAATTCTTTCCTTCCATCCTTCCTTCCTTGCGTACTTCTTCCTTGTCCATTATTCCTTTCTTCCCTTCTCACTTCCTGCCTGTTCTTTCCTTCTTTCCTTCCTTCCTTGCTTCATCCTTGTTCATTATTCCTTTCTTACTTCCTGCCTTCCTTCCTTACTTCCTGCCTCTATCCTTCCTTCCTCCCATCCTTTTCATTTATTCATTATTCCTTCCTTTGTTCCTCTTCCCTCTTTTGTTTCTTCTCCTTACTTCTCCTTCCTCACTTCATCCTTCTCCATATTCCTTCCTTCCATCCTCCTTCCTTCCATCCATCCATCCATCCTTCCTTCCTTCCTTCCATCCTTCCTTCCATCCTTCCTTCCTTCCTTCCTTCCATCCTTCCTCTTCCCATCCTTTCCCCGTCTCCTTTGTGTTTTTTGACGCTTAAAAAATATGTATTATAATTGTTACTTATTTCAATATTGTTATTGATTTAGTTTAAACATTCCAACCCAAAATGACTTTATTTTTAGTAGTAGGGGTAGTAGTAGTAGTAGTAGTAGTAATAGTAGTAGTAGTAGATTGCGCAGATCACTACTACTACTACTACTACTACTACCTATTATTATTATTATTATTATTATGATGATGATGATGATGATGATGATGATGAGGTCCAGTACTAATTACATGTCATTGTTTTCGTTTCAGGTGGGTGTGAGTATGTACCAAGTCACATCACCTCAGTACAGGGTGGGGCAAGAGTGTCCTTAGCATTGCACCCCGTCTGCTTCACCCTAAGGGTATGTTTAAAGGTTCTCTCTGTGTAACTCATATATGAAATTCCTTTTTAAAAATACTTCCTTATGGGCGAAACTGAAAATTACTAATGTAACAGCTGACATGTTAGATCATCTCAGGATATCAAGCTGAGCAACTTTGTATCATTTTGTTGAGTTTCATTTACAAAGGCTCCAACGTGCTTGTATGCGTCGGCCTTGGTCACCTAATGGCGGCTGTCCATGCTGTTCGATCTCTGGCAACCTTGCTATTCAGTCCCTTATCCCTGAGGTCACACTCTATGACCTCGTCTCAGGTCGTTTTCGGTCTGCCTCTCGCAACCCTACCCCCGACGCTCACACTTCTCACTTTCTGCGCCCAATTGTCATCCCCCCTCCGCTCCACATGCCTAGACCATCTTAATCTACCTCTCCTTATCACAAAACCAATACATTCCACTCCCATCCTTCGTCTTAACCCTTCCATCGTAAACCTAGCCCTTCCCCCCCACCCAGGCCTCGCACTCAAGGACGCACTGCACATCCATCTAGTCATTGTCATTTCTATGCATTCGAGCCTGCGAATATCCTCTTCCTTTACCGCCTAGGTCTCACTACCATACAGCATTACACTCCTAACACATGCCGCACACAAAGATCCTTTAGCACGGAAGGAGAGCCTTCTCAGTGTCAGGAGAGGCAACAGCCACCTGAACTTCTTCCAACCACTCCTTACTCTAGTCACAGAGTTAGCTCCAGCCCCACCTTCCGCACATAACATGTCTCCCAAATAACAAAACACTTCCACACACTGAGACTCACCAGTAAGATCAGTCGTATCACGCCTGACAATCTACATTGCTCATCCCAACATACTGCACTCGTGAAATCAGCATTATCTCGCAGTCTACCTCTACTACCACTACATCTGTTATGCACCCACTTATCACAAACACTGCACAAGATGGCATTACTTCCCACGCCCTTGTGGCAAACCGCGCATGGCCCCTCTCCCTCTTTTTTGACAGCACCGCCGCCAACCCTAGGTACCATCACCTTTGTTTTATCTGCATTTACTCTAAAGCTTTCGTGGGGCTCAAGACTGACCCCTGATGCACCTAACTTTCACGGAAAACTCATCACTCAAATCTCCATTCATTGGGTGCTAGCACCCACATACATAGCCATAACCACCCTAACCAGCCACTCCTTGATCCCAAGCCTTCACACTGCCCACTTCACCACTTCCCTATTGGGACTCTGTCAAAGGTCTTTTCCACATTAACAAAACGCAGTGCAGATCCCTTTTCTTTCCATTATATTTTTCCTGAAGCTGTCGAACAATGAATTTGACATCAGTGGTCCCTTGCCTGGCATAAAAGCAAACTGCATCTCATTAATATTCATTCTTTCTCTAATTATTCCTTCTAGAACTTGCATAGTTACCTTCATTATCCGGCCCAAGGGCTATATACTCGTACCTCTATAATTTCATTTTTCCAGGGCATCACTCTTCCCCTTGTACACATTTACGATCACATTCTTCAGCCAGTCATTTGTCTGTTGCTCTGTTCAGGGTAGCGGCGTCAGTCAAAGGCCAAAGGCCATAACACTGGCTCTGCTGACTCCAAACCTTCCCTGTTCCAGTCAGACTCCTCATTCAGCAACCAGTTATAATGCTTTCTCCGGGCGTCTCTAATATCCCCGCTGTTCACCACTACCGGTACATTTCCTTCATCGTTCTTCACGCATTGCTGGCCTAGTATGATATCCCTGTTTTCACTCTTCATCTGATTTGCCACCTTAAATAATTCTTCTTTTCAGCTGTGTTTAGGTTATCCAGTATTTCATAAGAAACTCGCTCAGAGCCTTCCAAGAGCAAATAACTTTCCTTGAAGGAGAGAGAGAGAGAGAGAGACTCAGATGTACCACTTATAGACCTGTTAGCTTCGCCGCAGGTAAAAAATATAATCAGTGGCCAGAGAAATATACCAAGCCTCTCACAGTTAAGGATACTGGCCCAACAAGGAATTTTTGAAGTGAAACGAAATCTTACTCTTGTCCCAGCCTGTAGAATTATCAGTTATGTCTATTTTTTGCATTCTCTGTTTACCTATATTTTTCGAGTTAATTTTTTTGTCTTATTCCCATCTTTTATTTATTTATTTTTTCGTTATCCTTATTTTATTCTTTATTATCATTTATCTTTATCAGTTCAATAATCCAATACAATCGCTTGAATAATCAGTGGCTTTTTAAAAGAGAGTTATTTATACGATTCAGCTAAAAGTGTCTGTATCTTTAAATAATTACTAATAAAAAATAATAAATGGTGTTATATATATATATATATATATGTCACTAGTAAAATTAAACAGGTGCAAAATAATCAGGTAATAAACAAATTAAGTAAGCAAATAAAAATAATCATCTTCCTATGCATCTTATGTGGCGTCGTAAGATTTGCAGGAAGAAAATTTGAAGACGGAAGAAACGCGAAAATATATATATACCAATTTTTTTATAATGAAAATCAAAAATTTGAACTTAGGGAGCTGCTTCCCTTTCGTCTCTCTCATTTGTATTATTGTCTGAATTTTCGTTTTGCTTTTATCACATTTCTCGTATATATATTCACATCACCTCCACCCTCCTCTTCTATCAGCTATCGTCTTTCCTTCCTTCCTTCTTTCCTTCCTTCCTTCCTTCCTTCTCTCTAACGCTGTCTCTCCCTCCATCTCTCATTTTCCTTTCCATTTCTTTTCCCCTCCCCTCTGATCTCCCTCCTCCTCCTCCATTCCTTTCTTTCATTTCTTTCTCTGTTCCTACTTTTCCTCCTCCCCCCTCTCTACATCTCACTCTATTTTCTTCCCTCCCTCATCTCTCCCCTTCCTCCCTCTCCCTTCCTCTCTTCCTTCACTCTTTTCTTCCTTTCTCCCTCTGTCATTCCCTTCCTCTCGCTACTCTTCCTCCCTCCCTCCTATTCTTTTCTTTCCATCCCTCCTCTCTCTCTCTCCCTCCAAATCTTTTTCTCTTCTTTCCCTCTTCTTATCTGCTTTCTCCCCATTCCTCTCTCATTCCCCTCTCTCTGTTTATCTGTCTGTCTATCCGTATATCTGTCTGTCCATCTATATCAGTCCATCTGTCTATCTATCAGTCCTTCTGCTAGTGTTTGTCTATCTGTCCATCTATCTCTGTCTGTCTGTCTGTCTGTCTCTCTCTCTCTCTCTCTCTCTCTGCCTACCTTTCATCATCCCTACTCAGTGACGTGTATAACTTGTACTGATAGACGCATGAAGACACGAAGGCTGGGTCTGTACGTCTATGTAACACACTCTCGAAAGCTTTTTATCCCTCCACCCTCCCTTGTCCGTCCATCTCTCTCTCTCTCTCTCTCTCTCTCTCTCTCTCTCTCTCTCTCTCTTTCCCTCCACCCCTCCCTCTCTCCCTCCAGACATTCCTGGCCTAAACCCCTTAATCCTTCCCTTCCCCTCTCTCCCATTCCTTCCCCTCTCTTTTCTCTCTCTTTTCCCCTCCCCTCCTCTCCTTTTTCCCTCCTCTTATTTCCTCTCGTTCCCTCCCTCCCTTATACTCCTCTCAGCTAGTTATTCTTTCTCTTTTCCCCTTGTTTCTCTCTCTCTCTCTCTCTCTTTCTCACTCATGTTTTAAGTATTAGTTTTGTAAGCGAGTTTCCATATACGAGAGAGAGAGAGAGAGAGAGAGAGAGAAATCATCCGGGTATCGTAGTGGACTGAGTTGCAGTACAAAATTAAAGACAAGACGTTTGAAGTATTTTAGCTGTAATCCTGCCAGCTAAACGCTTCTCTCAGCTACAAATAGTTAGCTTTGTATTATGTACCCAGCTAACGGGGTGGGGGTGGGGCTACAGGCACCGGGGAGCGTGGCTGTAAATGTGGTGTTACTGTATTGGGTTACTTTAGATGAAAATAGTTACTTTACGGGTTACTTAAGTGGAAATACTCGGTTTCTTGTGTTACTTTAGATAAAAATACCGGTAGTTACTTTTGGGTTACCTTAGTGGAAATACTCGGTTGTGTTACTTTACGGGGTTACTTTAGATGAAAATAGTTACTTTGTGGGTTACTTATGTGGAAATACTCGGTTACTTGTGTTACCTTATTGGATTACTCTGAAAATTACTTTGAGGTTTAACTTTAGTGGAAATACTCGGTTACTTGTGTTACTGGGTTACTTTAAATTAATAGTTTCTTTGTGGTTACTTTAATGGAAATACTCGGTTGTGTTAATTTATTGGGTTACCTTAAATGAAAACAGTTACTTTATGGGTTACTTTAGTGGAAATACTGTTACTTATGTTACTTTATAGGGTTACCTTAAATAAAAATGTTTACTCTTTACAGTGAAAATACTGGGTTACTTAATGTTACTTAGAGGGTTACTGTATATTGAAGGTAGAAATACAAGTAGCTCCTTAATGTTACTTTCCTTAGTGAAGTCATGATTTATTACAATTTATTTTCGTTGTCAGTCCTTTATCATCTCTCTCATTTATTATCATCTCTCTACTCTCATTTCTCTCTCATTTATTATCATCTCTCTCATTTATTATCATCTCTCTACTCTCATCTCTCTCATTTATTATTTCATTCATATTTATCATCTCTCATTTATTATCATCTCTCTCATTTATTATCATCTCTCTCATTTATTATCATCTCTTTCTCATTTATTATCATCTCTCATTTATCATCATTCTCTCTCTCTCTCTCTCTCTCTCATTTATTATCATCTCTCTCATTTATCATCTCTCTCTCATTTATTATCATCTCTCTCATTTATTATCATCTCTCTCATTTATTCTCGCCACCTTCATACGAGTTTCTTCAGCTCAGACGCGGCCATCTTCCTTCCTCCCTCCATTTTTCCTCCTCTTTTCCTCCATCCTTCCCTCCTCCTTTCTTCCCCTCCCTCCTCCTTCTTTGTTTCTTTGCTTGCTTCTTCCCCTTCTTTCCTCCACATTCATTCTCTCTCCCTTTCTTCCCTCTTCCTTCCCTCCTTCCTTCTCTTCATCCTTCTTTCTTCCCTTTTTCCTTCCTTCCTCCTCCTCCTCCTCCTCCTCCTCCTCCTCCTCCTCCTTCTTCCTTTCTCATTATCTTCCTTGTTCTTCTTCACTGGCTATCTCTCCATCTCACATCTGCTCCCTCCTCTCTCTCTCTCTCTCTCTCTCTCAGATTTAATGACGCTTGTAGATAGTGTTTAATGCCCCTTCTCTCTCTCTCTCTCTCTCTCTCTCTCTCTCTCTCTCTCTCTCTCTCTCCAGTTATTCTCTACGACCCCCCCCCTTTGTATCCTCTCACTCCTCAGCCTCTTCTTCGTTCTCTACCATCTCCCCCTCCCTCCCCCTTCCCCCTACCCTCTCCTTCTCTCCCCTCTCTCTCCATCTACCCCTTTCCTGTCCCTACTCTCTCCATCTACCCCTCTCACTACCCTCCCCCCTTTTCAATACCCTTCTCTTCAACTCCCTCTCCCCTCCCCTCCCCTCCCCCTTCCCCTCTCCCCTTCTTTCCCCCCACTCCCCTTCTTTCCCCCCTTTCCCCTTCTTTCCCCCCTTTCCCCTTCTTTCCACCTCTTTCCTTTCCTCCCCTCCCCCCCTCCCCCTCTTACACCTCTTTCTACCCCTCTTTTTTTCCCTCCCTCTCTTCTCTTCCCTCCCCCCTCCTCCCCTCCCCGCTCCTCCTCTCCCCTCCCCTCCCCTCCCCTCCCTCCTCCTCCTCCACTTCCCCTCCCCCCACTGAGGTTGGGTAAGATAAATAAGAATAAGAGGGAGACCGTGTCCCCTCTGAGGTGGGATTATGCCTCTCTCTCTCTCTCTCTCTCTCTCTCTCTCTCTCTCTCTCTATCTATCTATCTATCTATCTATCTATCTATCTGTCCGTCTGTCACCAGTCTGTCTCTCTGTCTATCCATCTATCAGTATGTCTATCAACTCTCTATCTTTTATCTCACGAATCTGTCCATCTATCACCAATCTGTCCATTTGTCTATCTATCAGTGAATAAATCCATCATCTATCTATCTATCTGTCTGTTTATCTGTCTATATAACCAGTCTTTCCATCTGTCCATCCATCTCTATCAGTGTCTATCCATGATCTATCTGTCTGCCTATCTATCTATTTTTCCAATCTCCGTCCATTTGTCTGTCAATCTATCAGTCTGTCTCCATCATGTCTACTTGTCTGTTTATCTATCTATCTATCACCAATCTATCCATCCGTCTGTCCATCTTTATCAGTCTATATCTATCCATCTCCGTCTATCTCTCTGTCTATCTACCTGTATATCTATCCATCATCGTCTATCTGTCTGTCTATCTACCTATCCATCTATCTATCTATCTATGTCTTATCTATCTATCTGTCTGTTAGTACCATCTACCTACCTACCTGCCTACCTACCTGCCTACCTACCTACTGTATGTTTGTCTATCCATCCATCTATCTATCTGTCTATCTATCTATTTATCCATCTGCCTATCTTTCCCTCCCTCCCTCCCTCTAATGTGCGTGTGTGTGTACTCCCATGGGCCGGGAATTACAGCATTACACAGCATTACAAGCGGTACATTGGATTACAGCAGGGTGGGCACGTGGCGAGAGAGAGAGAGAGAGAGAGAGAGAGAGATTCATAAATAGATGGACTGATAGAATATGGACACAATGGTTAGTTAGTAGATAGATACGGATAAACAGATCGATAGATAGATATAAGCAGATAGATGGATGGTTAGATAGATAGATAAACAGATTAAATAGATATAGAGGAATAGATAGCGATAATGGTGATAAAACAAATCATAACTGAACGCTGGAAAGGGAGAAACTTGTAATAAATGAATAACTAAAGATTAACTCAGTAACCCACCAAAACTCTCACACACCCACCAGCCCCACCGACTAGCCTTCCCACGAAAATTAGGCGACCCACAACGAAAATAAAAAGAAAATAACAAAACTAAGTAGATAAAGAGAGCGAGAGACGACACCACTTAAGAGGAAAGAGGAATAAGAGGAGAGGGGAGGGGGAGAGTAAGTGGTATTAAGCCTTGAATAAACATGGGAGAAATAACACAGTGTTCCCTAGGCGTGTTCTCCCGTTTTCTTTTCTGTATTTTTAGGTAGTGGTCGTTAAGTAGCTGATTAATGATGGTAGTTGGTGGTTGTGGTGGTGGTTGTGATAGGGGTGATGGTTGTGGTGGCTATGGTGGTTGTGGTTGTGGTGGTGGCAGGTGTGGTGTTGATAGTGGTAGTGGTGGTGGTTGTGGTATTGGTGATGGTGGTGGCAGTTGTGGTGGTGGTAGGTGTGGTTGAAGATGATGATGTAGCGGTAGTGGTAGCAGATGGTGGTTGTGAAGATGGTAGTTATGGTGGTGGTGGTGGTTGTAAGAGAGAGAGAGAGAGAGAGAGAGAGAGAGAGAGAGAGAGATCAATATTACACAAAACTAATTAAATATTTTCTCCAGAACCTAAGGTTGTTTTGTCAGCCATGGTAGGTATGGTAATGGTAGGAGCAGTATTATGGGAGGAAGGAATGGTAGCTAAAAATATAACCTGAATGTATGGTAGTTATGGTCGTGGTAGGGAAGAATGATAACTAAAAACGATAACCTGTATGTATGGTAGTTATGGTTATGGTAGGGAAGAATGGTCCCTAAAAACGATAACCTGAATGTATGGTAGCGAACTGTATGGTGTTTTGGATGTATGGTGGTGAAGGGTGGTAATAATGTATGGTAGTTTGGATTGGTTCTAGGTTGTGGTAAAGAGTTATGGTGCAATGGTAAAGGAGTATGGTAGCATAGTACTGACTGTGGCAGGGCTGAACCAGAGGGAAGAAAATACCATGGTGATAGTATGGTAGGAATATGGCAAAGAATGGTAGGCGGGTGCATGGTAGAATGGCTGAAGAGAATTTGAGGGTAGATAATTATGACTGAGAAATGGCGATTAAGAGGAATGGTAATGAAATGGTTACCAGTAGAAATGTATGGTAGCAGGTGGTAGTATGGTGGGTGAGGGAAATGGAAATGTAGGGAAAGAATAACATGCGTAGGAGGTTAAGAAATGATAACTTCCAGGCAGTTAATACGGTAGGATGGTAACTGATGGTAGTATGGTAGTAAGTGGTAGTATGGTAGAAAATGGTAGTATGGTAGGAGGGAGGGGTGAGCCAAAGGTAATCGCGCAAAATGGAATATTAAATAGGACGTGAGAGAGTAAAAATGGCGAGGATTACCAGGCCGGGGTAAATAATCACAAACCGGCAACTCGGTTTGTTTTCATACGGGGGTTGCCAGTCGCCGCCACCACCCTTATTTTGGACGCGATTTTTTTCATGTTTTTCGTGTTTTTTTTTTTGGGGGGGGGGGAGTAGAGGGGGTATATACTTTTCATGGATATTTTTTTGTGATTTCGTTATATTGGGTTTTTTGGGTTTTCATATATTTTCGTTTTTAGGTCTGATTATATTTTTTTCCCTCCTTTTAAATATTTTATTATTGGACGTATTGATTTGCATATTTTTTCTTCTTTAATTATATTTGTATATTTGTTCGTTAAAGCAAAAGACGAATTCTGTTAATTTATTTTTGCCGCCTAAAAGCGGTTTTATTCTACATGAAAAGTATTTTATAGTGATGACGTAATGAAGGCAATTATCTAACCCCTACAGCTCAAACGCTCCTATAATAATAATAATAATAATAATAATAATAATGATAATAATAATAGGCTAGAAAAGGAAAGAGTTAAATAATGAATGTCTTTTATTGATGCTTCACTCTTTGCACTTTCTTCTGTTCACTAAAGATTTAATTCATTTTATAATTCCTACCTTTCGCTTTTTATTTTATTTTATTTCATCTTGCATTTAATTTTTACGCATATCCTTTTTATTTACATTAATTTTATATATTTCTGGTGATTATGGTATTGGGTGATAAAATTCCTTAGACTTTTTCAGTTTTATTTTCACTTATATTCAGCTTTTTGGTTAATGATAATCCTAAATTGTTTGAATTATATTATTATTATTATTATTATTATTATTATTTTCTTATATAGGTGACTACTTTTACTTTTTTCATTATTTACATTATCTTTTCATATCGTTTCATAATTTACATTTTTAAAAATTAATTGAATTTTTTTAAACTTAGGAGATTCATTTTTTAAGTTGGAAATATTGCCCATCAGTTCAATTATTAAATCAGATTCGTCAGCGTCATTGTTTTTGTTGTTTTTTGTTGTTTTAATCTCCTGTTTTATCTCCCGTTTATGCTTTTCATGTGAACTGCTGTGTGTGTGTGTGTGTAATTCACCGGGTCGGTCAGGATCACTTGATGGTCGTGATCGTCAGCTTTTACCCTCCCGGAAGGGAGCTGAGAGCTCATATAGTCCGATCTAAGGGCAAGGCTGTGACCTTCACACACGCACACACCCGTCCCCTTGCTCAAGGGGGACAGTAACCACCCACTTCGTCAGTGAAACTTTTCGCAACCTGAGCGAGGCGCGAACTCCCGTCCACCAGTTGGCAGGGTGTGTGTATGTGTGTGTGTTAGAATGGTGCAGTGTGTGTTAGAATGGTGAAGTCACGTTGTGTGTGTCTGTCTGTGTGTGTATGTGTGTGTTAGAATGGTGCAGTGTGTGTTAGAATGGTGAAGTCACGTTTTGTGTGTGTGTGTGTGTGTGTGTGTGTGTTAGAATGGTGCAGTGTGTGTTAGAATGGTGAAGTCACGTTGTGTGTGTGTGTGTGTGTGTGTGTGTGTGTGTGTGTTGCCAGGGTCACGTTCACGTCCTGGTAAAAAGGGGGTAGTAGGGGGTGGGGGAGGGAGGGGGAGGGGGGAGAGGGAGGAAAAGAGAAAGGGAGGGAGGAAAATGCAGAGAGAAAGGGAGATAGGGAGGAGGGGGAGAGGAGGGAGGGAGAGAAAAAGTAAATTGGTCCAAAGTTAACTGTGCAGTATAGATAATTCTCTCTCTCTCTCTCTCTCTCTCTCTCTCTCTCTCTCTCTCTCTCTCTCTCTCTCTCTCTCATTTCTGAGGTGTTATCAGGTACGTTTAGTGATAAGCTTCCTGGAATATCTAGTTGCCACTGAAATCCCCCCCCTTCTCTCTCTCTCTCTCTCTCTCTCTCTCTTCTTCCCATTCCATCCCTCCACCCCTCCTACTCCTCCTTTCCACCATGTCCTCTTCCTCTTTCATTCCCTTTCCTTCTCCTCCTCCCTCCTTCTCCTCCTCCTCCTCCCTCCTTCTCCACCTCCTCCCTCCTTTTCCTCCTCCTCCTCCCTCCTTCTCCACCTCCTCCCTCCTCCTCCTCTCTTTCCCCTTCACCTCTTCCCTTCCCCTGTCACTCCTCCACCCATTTCTTCCTCTTTCCTTCCTTTCTCTCTCTCTTCCCCTTCCTCTCCCCTCCCCTCGTCTCCCTCCCCTCCCCCTCCCCCTCCCCTAATCACCCCAGTTAGTGCCTTATCAGCGGGTTTATCTCTAATCTCATTTTTACCTCATTCCTGCTTCCGTTCTGACCATTTTTCTTTGCAATTCTTTATCTTACTTTATCCCTATTACCAAAATCTTTCTCGTTATTATTCGCTCTAGTCTTTCCGTATGCTCTCTCTCTCTCTCTCTCTCTCTCTCTCTCTCTCTCTCTCTCTCTCTCTCTCTCTCTCTCTCTCCGTTATTTTTCTTCCAGTTTGAAAATAGCAAGAATACACTAAGAAATACGTCATAAATTCGTCTGAAGCCAGAAAATAAAGAAG
Organism: Coenobita brevimanus; assembly: GCF_032717465.1. Taxonomy (NCBI): domain Eukaryota; kingdom Metazoa; phylum Arthropoda; class Malacostraca; order Decapoda; family Coenobitidae; genus Coenobita; species Coenobita brevimanus. Next base: position 539,749 of record NC_137051.1, read on the forward strand.
TGCCATAAACCGTCTGAAAATAGGCAGGAAAAAACGTCAAATCATCTGAAAAGAGAATTCATAAATCGTCTGAAAAAAATATATTAAAAAGGCTATAAATCGTGTGAAAATAACCAGGAAAAATTACATCATTAATCGTCAGGATATAGAAAATAATTAGGTCATAAATCGTCTTAAGATAGCCAGAAAAATACAGAAAATCGTCAGAAAAGAGAGGTCATAAATCGTCCTGGAAATAGCCAAAAATGCGCCATAAATCGTCAGAAAAAAAGCCCCCAAATTAATGTCATAAATCGTCTGAAAATGCGTTCTGGGATTGAAGGGGTTAATTCATATCAGGTGAAGCCAAGCAAAGCCAGCGTTATCTTTGCCACGCCATTATCAGAATTGTAATAATGATTTTGCCATTATCAAGCCTTTGTCCATAATTATTACAAGCTATTGTTGCTATCATTATTTAACATTTATTTATTTATTTAGTCAGTCATATCAACCCTCCAATTCAACTGCTCTTGGCCATCAACTGAACTGAGTGGGGTTAGGGGGCAGGGAGACATGAATCTCCTTGGTTACTAGTCAAATAATCTCCCATCCGACTACAGCTGGCCGTCAACTGAACTGAAAGGGGTTAGGGATCTTTGGCAGGTTGGGGGTAAACACACTGTATCAACTCCAAACATTTTTTATTTTTTAATGCAAGGAAGAAGGAACCAAAGACCAGAAACCCGCAAGACTGTTCCCTCCGAAAGGAATAAAGTAAATAAATAACAGATAAAAACGCAGTGACAGAGAGCCAAACTCAAGATGCGTTCATGTCGCGATGCCTGTGTCATGCCGAGGAATCAATCTGATCCTTGGCTCCACCTAGCCATTTATTTGGCTCCGGAGACCTGCCGGGGATGAAAATTTATCAGCACTACTTAAAGCAACACTAGATATTAAAGAAATAACTAGAGATCAATCAGAGAGCACATATATACTTCCCCCAGCGGCAGTAAGATTTATGATAGACTGTTGCCGTTCCTATCTTAACAAACGAATATTTTTACGGTGTCAGTCAGTTTTACGATTTTACTCTGCCGTTATACACAGTCAGAGAGCGCATACCTCCACCAACGGAAATCAGATCTATTATTTATTTCCCGCATCCACATTCGGATCCGCCTCAAAATCTAATCCTCTCTTCCATGACCCACTGCCCATCTATACACCAGATTACATTCAGATCCGGTAACTACTTTTTGAAGTATTGTACTCAGAGACACCGGTGAGTACGTAACTTCCGTCTGTCTTCGTTATCAGAGGTAATGAATAAAAAGATATTAATGACACGTATCAGGAGAGATGAAACTACCGAGACAACTTAGAAATTAATACTAAAAAAAAAAGAATAGGGGTGACTTCGACGCAACTTACACATGAGGGACGCAGTATAATCCCGACGCGACATCCCGCCCTCGAGTTGGTCCATTCCATCAAAACAAAGGAACCGTCCCAGGCGCAGGATGCTTGGCGAGGGAGACGGAGGGAGAGGAGGGAGCAGGGGGCAAAGTTTTTAAAATACAATGCTTATGTAAATGGTCATTGGGAGGGGGATGGTGGTTGGTGGTTATGGTGTTGTTGAGGAAGCTTTTGGAAAAGATTTGGAATAAAGAAGGGGATGTGTGTGTTTAAACAGACACCATTTTTTCTCCATGTCGACTCTGTTCTCCTCTCGTATTATTTTCTGTTTATTTCTCTCATCTCATTTTCTTTATATATTTTTTTTATCTTATTTTCCTTCCACATCTTCGTTCCATTTTCTTTTTAATCCTATTTTTCCCTATTTTTCTGTTTCTTTCGTAGCTCATTGCCTTTGTTTTTCATCCCTCCTTCTCAACCCCTGTCTCCCTATCTGTCAGTCTGTCTATCTGTCTATCTATCCATATCCTCCATACTTCATTTCCTCCAACCTACCGTTCCCTCCGTCCTTCCATACCTTCATTTTTCTCTTCCCTTTCCTCCCTTTTTTTACTTTCTCATTCTTGTCCTCCTCGTCTTTCCCCGAACCCCCCCCGTCTCTCTCTCTCTCTACGCTGCTTCCTCTCCCTCTTCTCCTTTCTTTCCATTTCTCCCTGCCTTCCTCTCTCCTTTCCTCCCTTCCTCTCTCCTCTCCTCCCTTCTTCTCTCCTCTCCTCCCTCCCTTTCTCCCTCCCCATCTTTCCCTCGTTGTCTCCCCTCTCCCCTCCCTCCCTCCGTGCCTGCTTGTCTCCCCTCTTGGCCTTCATCCCATCATCATTAAATAACAAGTTCATCACAATAACCCATATGCTTCCTTCCCCTCACCCTCCTCCTCCCTCTCCCCCTCCTCCTCCCTCTCCCCTCACCCCTCCCTCTTCCCTCCTCCTTTCCTTTTTTTCCTCCCCTCTTTTTGCCCTCCTCTCTCTCCTTCCCTTTTTCCATCCCCCTCTCTCCCCTCTTTCGTTTCTCCCTCTCTCCCTTCTTCCCTCTCCCCCTCTCTGTATCCTCCGTTTCCCTTCCTCTCTCTCTCTCTCTCTCTCCCCCCTCTTTTTCCTTCCCCCTCTCTCCCCTCTTTTGTTTCCCTTCTCCCTCTCTCCCCTCTCCCTTCTCCGTCCCTCTTCCCCTCTCTGCATCCTTCGTTTCCCTCCCTCTCTCTCCTCTCTTTCCCTCCTCCCTCTCTTTTTTTTTTCCCTCCTCCCCTCTTCTCTCTCCCTTCTCCTTCCCTCTCCCCCTCTCTGCATCCCCCATTTCCCTCCTTCTCTCCCTCTTCCTCGTTTGTCTAAGAGTGAGGGGAAAAGGAGGAGGTTGCCAGTTAGTGATTTATTTTAACATTAAGGTCTTTTTAAGTATTTCCAACTCTAACTTACTTCTGGGCTTCTTATCTGTGTGTGTGTGTGTGTGTGTGTGTGTGTGTGTGTGTGTGTGTGTGTGTGTGTGTGTGTGTGTCTGTGTGTGTGTGTGTTTCTTTTTGTTGAGGTGGTTTGGTCATGTGGAGAGGATGGAGAGCGAGAGACTAACCAGGAGAGTGTATGTGAGTGAGGTGGAGAGGGGAAGAGGGAGGGGGAGGCCAAGGATGAGATGGAGGGATGGAGTGGAGAGGTAGATGAGAGTGGGGTGTGAGCTGGGGGGAAGGCGGTGGAATGGCGGGGGACAGGGCGACATGGAGGCGATTTGTCTGTGGCCACCTCTTACGGGATTGAGGCGTCTGGCAATAGATAGATAAATAATCCTACCAGCCTAGATAAACACTGGGATTAGTTACGTGTCTAATGATAGATAGACAGATAGCGTCCACCACTTCACGCCGATGATCCATTTTTATATACATAAGGTCTTTGAGGATGATGATGATGATAGTGATAATGATGATGGTGATGATAGTGATAATGATGATGATGATGATTATGATGATGTAATTTTATTCTTACTATATCAGCATTATATTATTTCCCTTTTAAATTAGTTTGCTACCCAACCACGACATATATCTATCTACCTACCTGTCTATCTATCTATCTATCTATCTATATATATATATCTGTCTGTGCAATACGTTTCTTAGGATAAAAAAAGATTGTCTGGTTAGGTTAGGTGGGACTGGTGAGGTTGTTGTGGGTAAGGTAGGTTAGATTAGGGCAGAGGAAGGTAAGTTAGATTAGGGTAGGTAAAGTTAGAGGGAGAAGGGGTAAAGTTGGCCCGTGTGAGATGTATGAGTGGAGGGGAGAGGGAGGGAGGAGAGAGAGGGATGATGAGGGAGGGAAGGAGGGGAGAGAGAGAGAGAGGGATGGTGATGGAGTGAAGGAGGGAGGAGGACATAAAGCAAGAGGAAGGAAGGAAGGAAGGGTGAGAGGCCTGAGACCCTTACACTGATGGATTGAACACTTACATTGAATACACGGCCAGCCAGCAGGGAAGAGAGAGAGAGAGAGAGAGGGAGAAAAAGAGAGAGAGAGAGAGAGAGAGAGAGAATTATTACAGTACCTGAAAAAAGTTAGTGCCATTTATTTTCAAAAAGGTTTTTATAAAAGTACTAACTCTGTAACCGAATATTGTATCTATCTGTCTGTCTATCTATCTGTCTATCTATTCTCATTCGTTTTCCTGTCTGTCGATATATCTGTCCATCCATATGTTTACAAATATATATCAGGTTTGTTAATATTAACCTCTGATCGTATTTAAATTTACCTCTCTCTCTCTCTCTCTCTTTCTCTCTCTCTCTCTCTCTCTCTCTCTCTCTCTCTCTCTCTCTCTCTCTCTCTTCCATTATCCATTCTCCCTGCCCATCCATCTTCCCCTCCCCTCCTCTCTCTCGTCTCCCCTCTTCTTATCTTCCTTCCCTATTCGTTTATTTCTCTGCATTTCCTCTCCTCTACTTTCTCCTCTCCTCTCCTCTCCTCTCCTCTTTCTCTCATTTTTCTATATGTCCCCTACTTCATCTCTTCTTACTCCTTTTCCCTCATCAATTTACCCTCCCCCTCTTTCATCATCATCATCATCATCATCATCATTCTTTCCTCTCTCCCCCTCTCTCCCCCATTCCTGACTCCCTCTCTTTTACCTCCTTTCATTTTCCTCTTCTCTCTCCTCCTCCTCCTCCTTTCGTTGCCCTCTTCTTTTTTTCCTCTTCCTCCCCTCCCCTCCCCTCCCCTCCCCATACGGTCAGCCTCTTATGCCAACGCGACCCAAGTGGGGAAGTTCAGCCCTAAGTTAAATGAAGGGGAGGGGAGGGGAGGGGGAGGAAGGGAAAGGAGGGGATGAAAGCCAGGGAGAGAGGGGAGGGACTGTTAAAGAAAAAGGGAGTGGAAGGGGAGAGAGGGGAGGGGGAAAGGGGAGTTAGGGAGAGGGGTGAGGGTGGGGAAGGGGGAAGGGGAGCTAAGGAGAAAGGAGAAAATAGGGATGAAGGGAAGCGAGAGAAAAGGAGAGGGAAGGAAGTACAAGGGAGGGAATGGAGAGAACGGGGTAGGGAAGGGAGGAGGGAGGGAGGGAGAGGGATGGAAAAGAAGGATGAGTTTGGGGAGAGGAGAGAAAAATAAGATTGGGGAGAGAGGGAAGAGAAGTTTTATAGGGATGGGGTGAAGAGAGTCACTTAGGCCCTGTTAAAATAGTCCCTCCTCCACTATCTGTCTAATCTAACTATCTATCTATCTGTCTGTCTGTCTGTCTATCCATAATTCTGCATCTATCAATCTGTCTATCTGTCTATTTCTGTCTATTTGTTTCTGTGTGTCTGCCTGTCTTTCTCTTTCCACCTCTCATCTATCTCTGTTATATCTATCAGTTCCTTCTTCCTAACATTGTATATCTAACATTTATCTATCTGACTCTCTCTCTTTATATCTCTCTGTCTATCTATCTATTCTTTCTGTCTATCTATTTTTATAACTATCTTCTGCTATCGGTGTTAGAGGTAGAAAAGAAAGATAATTGTGATGAAAACTGTAGTGTAATTATCTATATTAGAGAGAGAGAGAGAGAGAGAGAGAGAGAGAGAGAGAGAGAGAGAGAGAGAGAGGAGGGGGGGAGAGAGAGAGGGGGGGAGTTAAATCCTCCTACATCAGCTGGTAACACATATTCTCCCTGATTGATAGTGTGAAGGGGGCGTGGCAGGGAGGGAGGGAGATAAGGGAGTGAGGGAGAGGGTGATAAAGGAGTGAGGAGGGAAGGAGGTAATAAAGGAGAGAGGAGGGAAGGAGAAGGAGAGAGAATGAGAAGATAGAGGGAGGAAGAGGAAGAGATGGAGGAGGGAGGGAGAGAGGAGAAAGAGAGAGGAAGAGTTGGAGGCAGGGAGAGGAAGAGATGGAGGAGGGAGGGAGAAAGAGGGAGAGGATAAAGGAGGGAGGAGAGGAGAGAGAAATGAAAGGGAGGGGTGAGGAATGAGAAGAGAATGACGACGAGGCAAGAGAGGTGGAAAGGGAGGAAGGAAGAACGGAAAGCAGAAGAAATATCGTCATCATCATCATCAGGCCACTGCAGGATGAAGGCCCCTCTAGCATTTCTCCACTCTGACCTATTAGCCATTAACCTGTTCCATCCAGTCCCAGCAAATCTTCGAATCTCATTTCTCTGTTGTACCTCATCCTCTCACTCCATCTCTGAGCTGCTGCTTGTTATCTCTTCTCTTCTCTCTCTCTCTCTCTCTCTCTCTCTCTCTCTTTCTAAGTTTACATTCCTAGCATTTTCTTAGCCATCACGTTCCCTGTCCTTGAGTTAGAAAAGATACTCGAATTTTTTATTATTATTATTATTATTATTATTATTATTATTATTATTATTTTTTATACGGAGGCAATTTTTTATCGTTTAAGATGGTTTGTTTGTTAAAGCAGTGTTATGGAGGGAAGTAGAGAGAGAGAGAGAAAGAGAGAGAGAGAGAGAGAGAGAGAGAGAGAGAGAGAGAGAGAGAGAGAGGTAAAAGGGAGGTACGAGAAAAACAATGAGGTAGGAATGAAAGTAAAGAGAGAGAGAGAGAGGGGGGGGGAGACGCGCCCCCTGTGAATACATTATAACTTGAGGTTTATGTGATGCCTTGGGATCCTTCTCCATAAACCCGGCTAATGTACACACACGCACACGCACACACGCACACACACACACACACACACACACACACACACACACACACACACACACACACACACACACACACACACTCACTCATGTACGTGTGTGTGTGTGTGTGTGTGTGTGTGTGTTTCCCCTGGCCATTTCTCGTGTCTAACCCGAATCTTTTACTCATTTTCCGCTGCCACACCCACGCCCACACCAGCAGACTGCGCCATCCCTAGAGCACAAAACATATCGCTAATTGCGTATTTGTTGTTGAAGGTTCTAAGAGAGATGGAGGGAGGGAGAAGAAAGGGTGGAGGGAATGAAGGTAGGAGGAGGGAGAGAAGGGTGGAGGGAGGAGAGAGGAGGGAGGGATGGAGGAGGAAGGGTGGAGGGAGGAGGAAAGGTGGAGGGAGGGAGGGAGGGATGGAGGGAAGACAAGATGGTGGATGTGTTTGTGTGGGATGATGGCGTTGATTAACATAGTGATAATGAGAGAGAGAGAGAGAGAGAGAAGATGGTGGAGTGTGTGTGTGTGTGTATGTGTGTGTGTGTGTGTGTGTGTGAGAGAGAGAGAGAGAGAGAGAGAGAGGTGGTGAGGGGGGGGGTGTTGATTAGCATAGTGTTAATATTGAGAGTGACTGGGGCTGTAGCGGCCTTAGCGGCAGGATGGTTAGCGCTATTGTATTGTCTCCCTCCCCAGTCCTTAGCTTACTCTTGCCCCCCCCCCTCTCTGTCTCTCTCTCTCTCTCTCTCTCACACACACACACACACACACACACACCATCTTGTCTTACTCTCTCTCTCTCTCTCTCTCTCTCTCTCTCTCTCTCTCTCTCTCTCTCCAATTTTCCATGGCCATTCTTTCCTTCCTTTTTCCTTTCTCATCTCTTCCCTCTCACACCCACCACGGGAGAGAGAGAGAGAGAGAGAGAGAGAGAGAGAGAGAGAGAAAAGAGAGAGAGAAAACAAATAAAAAACTTAAATATATCACAGCACGAAAAATAACATCACATTAAGAAGAAAATCATAGAATTGCTAGTCACGAAGAAGTGCTATGAGAAGGATGAAGAGCACTATCCTTGTCTTATGCTGTCGCTTAGCTACGAGAAAGACGATAATCAACGCCTAGTTAGAATGGTTTAGAGATAGAATGAGAGAGAAATGTACTTAGAATTAATAGAAAGGTGATAAGGGAGGTAGAATGATAAAGGTAATTGAAACTCAGGTAACTTCCGGTTTTTAATAATTTTCTTGGTACCCTCTTCAAACAATTTATTTATTTATTTTTTCTTTATCGTACCCACTCCATGTATTAGTTGGTGATGATGATGATGATGATTTACAATAGTGCTGATGATGATGATGATGACAGTGGTGGTGATAGTGATGATGATGATGATGAGGAGGAGGAGGATTATGATGATGGAAAATAGTTAATTAAAATGGAATATACTCCTAAGAAATGAGGTGGGGTAGCCAGGAGTGACGCTGTAGTGTAGATGTAATGAAAGGGACAGACAGACAGACAGACAGACACTCCTACCCGTCCATTCATCATCATAGTCTTGGTCAGCGGCTCAGCGTGTCTTAATCTGTACAGCCCCTTAAGCCACTCCGCTGCCTCTCCCCCCTTCCGTCACCCCCCTCCCCTTCCCCCTCCTTCTTCCCTGTCACCCCCTCCCCCTTCCCTGTCACCCCCTCCCCATTCCTTGTCACCCCTTCCCCCTTCCATGTCAACCCCTTCCCTCCCACACATGACCGTCCCTTCATTCCTTGTCACCTTGTCACCCTTCCTTCCTCCTTCCCTCTCACACCAGCTCCCCCTCCCCCTCCACTACCATCTCCCCCTCCTTCTTTGCCACCACCACCACTCTTCCCCTCCTTGTCATCCCCTGCTCCTCCTCTCTCTCTCCAGCTCCCCTCTTTCTAACTTCCACCCCTCTTTCACCCCCTACCTGCTCACTCCACCCCCACTTTCACTTTCTCCTTCTCACCCCCCTTCTCCAAACTCCCCTCCCCTCTCTATTCTTTCCTTTTCCCTTCCTCTTTCCCCCCTCGCTTCTCTTTCACTTTTCTTTCCTCTCCCTTCTTCCTCTTTCCTTCCTCTCCCCTCTTGCTCTCTCCACCTCACCGCTCTTCGTCTCTCCACCTCTCCCCTCTTCCCCTCCTCTCCCCTCTCCCCTCACACATCCTCACGTGCGACATACATGCGTACATTTACAGCTAAGTTAGGGTAGGTTTATATAGATTAGGTTGGGTTAGGTTAGATTAGGAATTGTTAGTTAATGTTTGTGTTCGTTAGATGTACTTAGGTTTGGGTAGGCAGGACTATTATTATTATTATTATTATTATTATTTATTATTATTATTATTATTATTATTATTATTATTATTATTACTGCTGTTTGGTTGGTAAAAACGTTCACAGCATGTATACACGCACTGCACATTCCAGTCAGTCGAACTAGGCCACTTACATAATATCATTCCGACACACACACACACACACACACACACACACACACACACACACTATCACGCAGCCTGGAAATACCGTGTGTGTGTGTGTGTGTGTGTGTGTGTGTGTGTGTGTGTTATCAGTGGGGCTGTAGATAAGGCAACAGGTAGCAGTTAAGGAGAGATAACACTGTAGAAGGATAGTTAAGTCTCTCTCTCTCTCTCTCTCTCTCTCACACACACACACACACACACACAATTATTATACAAACCCACTTACTAAATCGCTTTTCTCTGAACTCTAACTAAAAGATAAGATAAAGTAATTAGCTAAATACACCTGGATTACCTTAATGAGATCACACTAACACCTGTAATTAAATAGAAGGTGACTGATAAAATGTTAACAGTTAAAGATTAGAGTTAGATTAGTGGTGGGGTAGAATGAGGGATTGGGCACGGAGGCATGACTTGATTTTATGTATGGGTAGGGTGCCATCATCATCATCATCATCATCATCATCATCATCATCATCATCATCGTCTCCTCCCTTCCCTTCCCCTTTCTAGTTCCCTCTTACTCATCCTCCTCTCCCTCTCCACCTTTTCTTTTCCTTCCTCCTGTTCCTCTTCGTGTCTTCATCTCCTCCTCCTCTTCATCATCATCATCATCATCATCATCATGTCCCTACCCTTCTCGAGTTCCATGCTACTCCTCTTCCTTGCACCTTCCTCTCCTCTTCCATTTCCTCCTCCTCCTCTTCCTTGACTTCCTCCTCCTCCTCCTCCTCATCATCATCATCATCATCATCATCTCACTCCTACCTCTCCTTTTTCCCACCTGTCCTCCTCCTCCACTTCCTCCTACACTACCTTCTCTTCCTCGTTGCCCCTCTCCTCCTGCTCCCGTTCCGTCTTATCAGCGTCCGTAATCACCTGTTTATCGCTCGTTATCAGGTGTGTTGCTCATGCCTTCGCCTTAGCGCAGGAATTACGGTGTTTCAAGGGATCACACCTGTCATGTCGGGAGCACCTGTTTTGTGTTATATGATTTTAATGGAGAGAGAGAGAGAGAGTTTGGGGTATGTGTGGAGACTTTTGAGACAGGTTGCGTGTACTTCGTGTGTGTGTGTGTGTGTGTGTGTCTGTGTGTGTGCGCGCGCTAGCTGACATCATACAATCCTACTTCGAATTCTTATCATAATTATTCACATTAATCTAAGTTGATCTCACATTTAACCTTTTTCTTTATCAATCTACCACTACTGCTACTACCACCAGCCACCACCACCACCACTACTACTACTACTACTGCTACTACTACCACCACTACTACTACTACTACTACTGAAGTCCAGGTTTTTGATATTTTTTAAAGACTTTAGGTTTTTATCGGCGCCTGGTAATCCATTCATTTAGTCGTTCATCTGTACAGCTTTCCAAAATGTTTCACTTTTAGCCGTGCAATTTGTCGAGATCTATGGCGCCTGAGCGAAATACATGGGACTCAGCTACAAAATATCACTTAAAACCGGACGTATTGAAGTGATCTGGACGAAGCATAATGGAACGACCGATGGAATAACGCTGGAATGAAATGGAGTGAGCCGAGCGAAACGTAATGGAGTGATCTTTTAAAATAACAGGAACGAAATATATTGGAGTGATACGTAAATTAAAAAAAATGTTGATCTGTACGAAATGAAACGATAAAAACGGGCGAAATAAAATAACACGAACGAAATATATTGGAGTGACGTTGATCAGTACGAAATTAAAAGCGAACGAACTATATTGAGCTGATTCGTAAAACATCGCTCGTTAAACATATTGAATTAAAACGTAAGTCATAAAATTGAATCTAAATTAATTAGTGAGGAATTAAAGCGACTGAACGATACATTATGATCCACAAAACAGCTCGAAATGGAAATAAGGACGAAATATATTGAAACGAAAATTACTGTTAGCGAAAAATACTTTACATACGAACACAACTATAGGCCTATCATACTATCTATCTGCCTATCTATCTATCCATCTATCTGCCTATCTATCTAGTCAGAAGCCTTATCCTGTAAGGGGTGGCCACAAACAAATCGCCTCCATGTCTCCCTGTGATTTCGCTGCCCTCCCCCCAACTTATACCTCCCCTCTCATGTGCTAACCCCAAGAATATACACCCCCTTGGTATACTCCCAGGCAGCATATTTCCTTAGTATACTGAAGAGAAGGGAATGGAAGAAATGAAACCCTTGGGTATAGGTGTATTTTGTATTTTATTATTAATAGAGGAATACATTTATGGGGAAGGGGCCTAAGGGATGCGTCCTGGCGGGCTTAGAAGGCTCAGTTGATAGATAGATAGACAGATAGATAGATGGATGGCTAGAAAGACTGATAGATAGATGGACCGACGTGGATAATGAGATACAGATACTGGTAGAAAGATATAAACAGATAGATAAATAGACTAGATAGATAAATAGACTTGACAGGTAGATGAAAGAATATGTAATAGGCAAAATATATACTAGCTAAGAAGGAAGTCTTAAAAATAATAATAAAAATACAAGAGCAGTGCATTCAAATTATATGAGAGAGAGAGAGCCTCCTAACCCCACACCGACACCCCCCCATCCTTCTGGCGCTATACACTGAGGTGAGGCTATATGTACATGGTAATTATCTTTTTTTTTTTTTAACTTTTTTATAATATTGGAATGTACAAGGGTCACATCCGGCGTGTGTACGTTATATTCGCACTCACGCACACGGTCAGAGGACACACACACGCGCGCGCACATCCACGGTACACACACACACACACACACACACACGCATATTCATTCAAAGCACACACATTCAGGGTACACACACACACACACACACACACACACACACACAATTAAGAATGCTTTGTTTTTTATCACTTTTCTTGCAAAGGTTTACTACTATTATCTTGGAAAAAGGTTTGGTGTGACTATGTACACACACACACACACACACACACACACACACACACACAAATTCATCATAGCTTGCAGGCTGAAAGGTGACTGTTGTGATGATTGGACCTCTAACCTAACCAAATTGTATTCTGGCGTAATTCTTTCCTAAACTGAGCCAGAGATTGGGGAGGTAGGCTGGGTCAGGGTGGAGTTGGGTTGGGTTAGGTTGAGAATGGGGTGGGTTAGGTAGGGTGGAGGGGAGTTGGGTTGGACTGGGTTGGGTTAGATTAGGTTAGGTAAAAGTTAGGTTAGTTGAGTTAAAGTTAGCGTAGGGTCGGGTAGGAACTTGAATAACATGACTTGGATTGGGATAAAAGTGCTGTGTTAGGCTAAGTTAGGATCAGGTAGGGTGGGACTGGGATAGAAAATTAGGTTGTAAGGCTAGGTTAGGATCAGATAGGTTGAGGCAGGTTAGAATAGGTTCAACTAGGATAAACTAAACTGTACCAGGCTACACTACAAGAACTAGGCTTGGTCATGCTATACTTTGCTAGGCTTTACTGTGATACGCTAGGGTAGGCAACCATCATCATCATCATCATCAACAGTATTCACCTGTTACCATCCTCATCATCATCAACTATATTCACCTCATCATCATCATCATCATCATCAACATTCACCTTTAGCCCCCAAACGACCAATCATGCATAAGTAACTAATACCACTTGTTTATAAAGTTAATTACACAAAACCCCTCTCAATTAACAGCCGGAATAAATACCCCCTTTTTGTTTATTAATAACAAACTAAAGCCATGTTCATTAATGGTCATGAAGCTAATCTCTCTTTATGGGTTTGTCAAATTATATGGTATGGATTTTGAGGAGGCCCATTTCGTTTATTTTCGCTCGCAATGAATGGAGGTGATTATTTAGTGAGCGTGTAATAATGGCAGACGCGAACGAAAAGATAAGGATGCAATATGAATCACAAACATTCGTACCTGCCTTAATTATTCACGTACAGATGTCGAAACAATCTAGCAAAAGTAGTAGTGATTCTAATAATAATAATAATTCATAGTATATTAATAACAAAAAGTTTATTCATTTCTAAGCTGCTTCAAGTCCGCAAAATTAATAATAATAATAATAATAATAATAATAATAATAATAATAATAATAATAATTTACCGTCATACCAGCTACAATTTTGACTCTTAAATCTTTAAACCTTAGCGAAAATTATAGAGAAAAATAACCTTCCTCAGCTCGAACTTTGGTCTCAGGTCGACGCAGTATAAATGTAGGGGAAATATAAGAGAGAGATACACTAATTAATAATCATAAACGGCCAGTAACAATAACTTTCACATACGAAATTCAAACTAAAAATAAAAAAAATCAGAAAATCGTTACTGTTTCCTCCAGTTGGCTTCCCAGTTCCTGAAATTTACAGCCAGAGAGAGAGAGAGGGAGAGAGGGAGGGAGGGAGAGAAGCAAAAAAAAATATATATATATATACTAACAAATGGGCACAGCGATATCTCACAAATTCGGAATCAAACCGAAATTACGAAAAGCAAACAAAAACCAACCACCTGTTCATTCCAAGTTTGCTTTCCAGTCGACGAGATTAATAGCCAGACTCCCAACCCGCCCAAAATAATTTCGAATAATTCCCCGTGGCGCTGGCGTAATAAATGGAATCAAATAAGTTTCAAGAGCGTTCGTGATGGCGTGGATATATCACGATTAGTAAATTGGAAAATGACAAGGGGATAGGAATGATCGGGAAGAGAGAGAGGGAGAGGTGGCGGGTGTGTACTGGGATGATATCGTACTGTGCTCTTGGCTACGTACACTTTTGATTAGAATTATTGTACGTTACAGGGAGTTACTGTAGACACGGGTAGGATGAGTACTATATCGACTGTTTCTCCTAATAATCGTACTTGTTTGGTCTTACGGTTTAGTGAGAGCGTAAATTCCAGGAGTTATGGTGGATTCTGGATTAAAATATCGTGTTTTTGCTTAATATCGTACTAGAAATGTAGCTTTATTGTAAGAAATTATCATATACAGAAGTTTTTGGATTTTGCTTCAATGTATCTTCCTTGTCAGAAATAATAAAACACTTTGGTACAAAACATCGCTTGCTGATAATTGTACTTGTATGTTAAGATTATCGTATTAAGAAATTACTGTACTCAACCGAATTTCACCGTCCCCTTGATAATATACACCTGTAGACATAAATAGTGCTACACTCCAAAACTGTCAACGAGGCAGGGGCAGTAACTTTAATCATGGCAACCTGTCGTATGTGGAAGTTGCTGTACTGAACCTTGAACTGGCCACATTCTGAATAAGTAAGTCTTGTACCATTCATAGCTGAATAAGTCTCGATGAAACAATGATGAAATAGGTGAGTGGGTATAGTTAGTTGAAAATTAAATACAAATTACAATAAATAATAATTGTACCAAGTAAAATATCGTACAACAAGGTATACGGAGTTCGCATCATTCACACCAGCACTTGATATTATGAAGAAAAATACGGTAATCGTTTCTTCGTACATCATCCTCAGCTTCATGCAGACATCCAAACTAAGTTGCTGTTCATTATATTCATTGATACATAATTTAGTTACTGTATTAGATTTGAGAGGATAGGATTTGTACATAACATACTTTTATTTTAATCTGAAATGTGAGAATCTTGATCATTTTGAAAAACTTGAAATCTTGACTCATCCAAGTTCTTAGTAAGGCTATGAACTGCATCCTAGTTAAGCATGAGTGTTCTTAGTAATATCTGGCCATGGTATTAACATTCTCCTGCACCGTATGTACAGAATGAACAACGGAAAATGGTAGATCGTGGAAGATGTGGCATCAACCGAGTCAGAGTGTAGCAAGAAGAAATATTGGGACGTTTGGTGAGGAGATTTTTAAGATGCTGACATTTTGAAATATTTGTGGTTTGGGGTGTATGTTTAGAATGTTTACCTTGACAAACTTACCATGCAGAACGAAATTATTTTTACTTTTCACTTTTTTCTGTTGTGGCTGCTTTGTGCTGAGGTAAAAATATGTGGTAAGGAAAATCTGTCACACCATCCTTTAAGAAGTGTTGCCACAAGTAACGCTAGTGTTATATTTACACTGGCAAGACTTCTGCGAGACAAATATACAAGTTGAATGTCTGTAGTTTAGCTAAAATAACGTTTTACAAAGATACTGAAAAGATTGTAACTGACTTTGGCCTTCCAACCTTAACACCACGTCAGTGCAGTCGCCTCGTTGGGTTATAGTCAACATGCCCATCGCCTTCACAGATAATATAGGTTAAAATGTAGCAGTGATGAACCTGGGACTCTAGCTGGGAAGTGAAATTGAGAGTGAATGGAGAAATAGACCCTGGAGGCTTGTGAGGCTTGGACACAGCACATGACTCCTTCACCAGCATCGTCGTCATCACCACCGCGACTAGCTAAGCTTAGATGGGGGCTGAATGGAAGTTTGTGCACTTATGATGCCTGGACTCGACCCATCGTTTTCACCACCACCACCACAGCCACCACCATCATCACGACTAGTTAAGCTTAAACAGGACTGAATGAAGAGATACCATGGAAGATTGTGAATTTGTGAGGCCTGGACAACGACTCATCATCATCATCATCATCATCACGATTATAGTGTGTTTGTTCTAACCTGACAGGAGGCCCCTGACCCCATGCAGCTCAGTTAGTGACCATGTGTCGCCATTTTGGAAGATCAGTTTGATTAGTGACAAGCGAGACTCATTCCTGCCTCAGAGTTAACGTTCATCGAATTTCACGCAACCACTGTGGGAGTGGCCCAGTTCAGTCAGATGAAAACAAACCAACTACAGTTAAGCTTAAATGGGAACCGCTAGAGCGAGATGTGGGACTGAAAGGTGTAATTGCGAGGGAGGGGGACTGACGATGATGTTGTTACGCGATGACGGTGTTCATGCAGGAGAACTTGTCTGATGGTGTGGCTGCGGCGGCGGTGAAGAAGGCGTTGTTATCTGGTGCCGGGGGTGACCGCGTGTCCCCGCTCGAGTAGGACGAGAAGGCCGGCGAGTGGGACTTGGCCTTGAGGCGGAGGGAGGCGATGGAGGAGGACATGGAGGAGGTCTGATCACGGTAGACATAGGGCGGGGTAGGCGCGGGGTAGGGACAGGGCGTTGCGGAAGAGCCCATGGTAGTTGGCATTAGATTGGCTGAACTACTCATCCCCTGTGTTGGCGTCTGGAAGCAGTTGATGGGTGACATGGCTGCCGGCTGTTGGCTCATCAAGGGATTCATGTTGACGCCATTGAAGCCCCAAGTGAAGCTTTTTGCCCCCAAGGGAGGCGGCGTGACCTTAGCCCAATTGTTGTACGAGTAGCCGGAATACAGACCGTCATCAGCCCAAGCCAGGCCGTTCAGCTGTGCGCCCCATCCGCCCTTCAGGTCACCAGGCATCCCAGCCGTCATGGCGTGCCTTTCCCGCTTCCGCCATTTGGCACGCCTATTCTTGAACCAGATCTGGAGAAGAGAGAGAGAATGCGCTTAGAGAAGGGTGGGGAAAGGCGGAGGGAAGTGAAGCACGTAGATGGAAGTTTAGTGAAAGACTGTAGGGAAAGAAAAGGATGTTTATGTCCAGAAACGTGAGAAGCAGAGCGCAATCATGGCTCCCCAAACACCTGCTTAGCTGAAAGGAAAATGATGAAAGGGAAGAGACGGGAAGGGAAGGGTGGAGACGCAGGGGTTCTGGGAAAAGGATGGAAGGAAAACTGGTAAATCAGTAGTTTTGGACAGTGTGTGTGTGTGTGTGTGTGTGTGTGTGTGTGTGTGTGTGTGTGTGTGTGTGTGTGTGTGTGTGTGTGTGTGTGTGACCTAATCTGATCGAAAGACAATAAGGCCATGAAATTACTAAGAAATGTAGCAGTAAATGGGTGTGCAGGGGGTGAGGTATATGATTAACGTTGTGTGTGTGTGTGTGTGTGTGTGTGTGTGTGTTGCGGCAGACACAGGACGGATGAGCTCTTAATCCACAATCATGGTGACGGAATGTGCCCATCACTCTTACTTCACCCTCACACTTGTCACACTCTCTCTCCCCTCACCTCACCCATCACCCCTCTCTCTCTCTCTCTCTTTCTCTTCTCTCCCCATCCTTCGTCTCCCCTCACTTCCAATAATCCCCTTCTCTCCCCTTTTCTTATTTTTTTGCCCTCCCCTTCATGTCTTTCCTTCCCTCTTCCCTTCTGTCTTCTCTCCTACTCTCATTTAAGGTCTTTCCCTTCCCTCACCTCTACCCTCTTCCTTCACTCTCTCTCTCTCTTTCATTTCTCTTCACCTCCATTCCTTCCTTTCCTTACTCCTCTTCCTTTCCTCACATTCCCTTTCTCTCCCATCCTCCTCCTGCACCTTCCCTCCCTTCTCTTTCCTCCCCTCCCCTCTCTCCTCTCCCTTCCCCTCCCCCGCCCACACACCTCATCTTTCCTCTTCATCCGCCACCTCTCCCGCCCCCTCCGGCTCGCAGTCCCCCCCCCCTCTCTCTCTCTCTCATTTATTAAGAGTAAATGAATAAATAAAGAGGCGGATTTAAACTAATGGATGAATAAACGGATAATTGGATGAAGGGGGATTAATGGATGATTGGAAAATGAATAGATAGATTGACTGACAGATAGATAGATAGAGATAGACAGAGATGCGTAAATGAAGCTGATGGAGAGAGAATTGGATGAAGAGGTGAATGGATGATGAGCTTGACAGATAGAGATGAATGGTGTAAAACATCGATAGATAGATCAACAGATAGACACAGGAAACAATATTACAAAATCACAGAAAGAAAGAAAGAAAAAAAACTCACCACAGATTAACTATTCATCATCATCATCATCATCATCATCATCATCATCATCATCATCATCACCATCGCATTACCAGCATCACCACCACCATCATCACCACAGTCACCACCACCACCATCGTCATTACCACCGTGATTATTATTATTATTATTATTATTATTATTACTCACCCTGACTTGAGCCTCCTTCAGGTTAAGCCAAAGGGCAATCTCCTCCCTGGCGCTGAGGTCTGGGTACCTGTAGAAGGAAGGGTGAGATAACAGATTAGATACGGCACCTGCACACACACACACACACACACACACACACACACACACACACACACACACACACACACACACACACACACACCTGTTCCGGGCAAAGGTCGCTTCCAGCTCCTGCAGTTGTTGTACACACACACACACACACACACACACACACACACACACACACACGCACACACACACCTGTTCCGGGCAAAGGTCGCTTCCAGCTCCTGCAGTTGTTGTACACACACACACACACACACACACACACACACACACACACACACACACACACACACACACACACACACACCTGTTCCGGGCAAAGGTCGCTTCCAGCTCCTGCAGTTATTGTACACACACACACACACACCTGTTCCGGGCGAAGGTCGCCTCCAGCTCCTGCAGTTGTTGTACACACACACACACACACACACACACACACACACACACACACACACACACACACACACACACACACACACACACACACACACACACACACACACACACACACACACACACCTGTTCCGGGCGAAGGTCGCCTCCAGCTCCTGCAGTTGTTGTACACACACACACACACACACCTGTTCCGGGCGAAGGTCGCTTCCAGCTCCTGCAGTTGTTGTAACACACACACACACACACACACACACACACACACACACACACACACACACACCTGTTCCGGGCAAAGGTCGCTTCCAGCTCCTGCAGTTGTTGTGAGGTGAAGTGTGTTCGTTGTCGCCTCTGTCGCTTCTTCTTGTTCTTGTCGTCGTCACTCTCACCAGAACACGACTGGGACGGCTTCTCCCCCACGTCTGGAATAAGACAAGGATATACCAGTTATACCAGGTGTTAAACCAATACTGTAATACCACTGAATGCCAGCTCATTAACATCCTATATTATGCTTCTTGTCACCAAAACACGACTGGGACGGCTTCTACGTCTGTAACATATATACCAGTTATACCAGATGTTATACCAGGCCATAATATCCCCTTACACCAGTTTATTGATATACCAACACACCCAAAGGCGACTGGGACAGCTTCTCACCAACGTGTGGAACAATACCAAATTATACAAGTCTATATTAACCTTATACCACTTTAATACCACTCAAAATACCAGACCTCATCCTTCCTGTTCTTCTTGTCACACCAGCTTGCCCACGACGGCTTTTCTTCACGTCAGTTTTCTAAGATAACTCAGACTTTCTTTTTCTTTCTTTATTATATTTATTTAGTTATTTTGTGGGTTACGCAGTTCCATTTTCTTTTAACTTGCCCATAAAATTTCCTTGTCAGTTTTCCTATGATATTTCTCTCTCTCTCTCTCTCTCTCTCTCTCTCTCTCACTAATATTCTTTTTTACATGTACCTCATCAAAGTAATATTTTCGTGGACTTTTCGGTCAATTCGCCCCCAAAGTCTCTAACATAACCTAATCTAACCCAATTAAACTTTTCCTAACAATCTGACCTGACTTGACAATCCAGCAATCTGACCTAACGTAGCCCAACTTAATTTAAACTAACTTAATCTAACATCCTAACTTAACCTAACCTGACCCAGCCTGAGCGATTTGGGGATGGATGGGTTTGGGAGCCTAATTGACCTGTTACCTTGTCCATGTCAGAGTAATCAGATTGAAGGAGAAAGAGAGAGCCGTCCTGAACTCCCCTCCTTACAAGAACTCTTAACTATTCTTGAGAAATAAATGAAGAGGGATTAAGATGCCAACTATTTTTTCACTTTCTCTACTCCTTTCACTTTAACTTGGCCGAAAAATTGTCGTCTCTCCATCGCGAATGAGTTGCGACAATAGAGTGACGCTAAAATAATAGTGCTAATCACGAAGAAGTGGTATAAAAAGGAGAACCGTAGCATCGTCTTTTTCTGTCACTGAACTACGTGAAATAAGCTACAAAAGGACGAAAATCCGAGTCAGGTTAAGGTGAAAAACGTACATCTCTTCTCCCACCAAGGCTCCCCGCTCCACCTCGCGTCTTCCACCAAGGCCTTCCACTTTCCCTGCTCCACCATCCTTGTCTTATCAGTGTACCATAAATCATACTCTTAAGGTGCGTCATTTTACAGCCTTCTTCCACATCCCTTATCCACTTACACCTTCAGCTTTCCACAAATCCTCCCCCCCTTTCTCCAATCTCTCACTCCATTCATCAGTTATCTAGACTATATATATATTCTCTATTTTACATTTTTCCTTGTTATTTTTATTATTTTTAGCATTAGTAATTTCACTTATATACCATTCCACATAATCCACTATGCCACCCTCTCCCATCCACCCTTCCACCCTGATTTGCTACGCAGCCTACCCTCGTTTCGCTCAGTAAGAAAATACAAAATAAAAATAAATAACTTACACATAGGTGCTTCGTCGATTTCCATATTGAAGAAATTGTGTGTGTGTGATGCTGGTCTTGTTCTAGTTGTTAGTCGTATCTATGAGCCGAGGTTTGTTTACATTCGCCGCGCTCGAGTTTTATCTTGATCAAACACTTGGATCTCAGATGTGACCTTTAATATGAGCCACAGGGTCAGAGCCAGGTCACAGAATTTAAACGAGGTCAAATATGAGTCAGAATATGCACAGACACAAGCGCTGATAGGAAAATTATGACCTGATTCTTCGGGGCGAGGATGTGACGTGATTCAAAGCTGACTTGTAGGCCTAGATTTGACTCACACGGGCAAAATAGGTCACAGGAATTAACAGAGCTCACAGGTAGGTCACACGGGTCAAGACATGAGGAATTAAGTGCTAACGAGTAAAATTAGAGGAAAAATATATCCCGACTGGAAGATTAGTGTCTCGCGTTATCTATGAGTCAGGAGTAGACCGCCTTGCCCAACCGCACACCGTGACCAACTGACCCTTCTCGTTCTTAATCTCATTCTCCCTGACCCTGACCTGGCTTCACTGCTGGGGGGATCCATATTCACCCCTGTCGCCCTCCCTTCATCTCCATCCCCCCACTCCCGCCCCATAAAATAATCCCTTTATTTCAAACCGCCTTCCTTCCTTCCTCATTCGCTTTTAGTGTTGCGACATTCTTCTCTCTTCTCCGTATTCTCAGATCTTTCATTCTTCTTTACATTTGCCATTTCCCTGCATTTTTACTCTGATTTTTGTTTATATTCTTTTCCTTTTATCTTTCCCATTGCCAACACTTTCATCCAATTCGTCTTTCATCCTCACTTACATTTCCTTTGTGGGTATTTCGTGTCTTTCTTCATTTCTGCCCTTCATGATAGTGTACCGCTCTGTACTGCATTCCATATAAGTGCAGTACAGTGCTACTTTGGCTTGTTATCTACGTGTCATGAAACTACTTTGGTATGCTATCTACACTTTATATTGCGATCTACGTGTCATGAATCTACTTTGGTATGCGATCTAGATGGTTAGAGAGTTTGAAGCATGGGTGGAATGTCTGTTCGAGTGTCCAAGCTCCGGTCCCGACTCAACAAGGTACATGTGGCAACAGCCCACTTCATTTCACCATAGACATCGGTCTCGACAGCTTTGGTATGTTATCTACAAGCTAGTTACCTAATTTCCAAAGATTTGCTTCTAATCTACTTTGTTACCTGATTTTCAAAGATAGGCCAGTCCTTTACCTTTCTTAATTCCTAACCTCCGTAAATCCTCATTTATATTTCAGTCATTGACACAGCCCTCTCAAAAGATTTCTACACCGAAATCAGCGACGAAACTAAGGCACTGGCATTTTTAGCTGATGTACGTGCTGTTTATCGCTAGAATATTATCAATAGAAATTTTTTGAATATTTTATTTAAATTTTCTCTGTTATATATATGTTATTATATTTTACTATGTAGATATCATTCCAAATTAAAATTTGTACGGTGTAGACATTTTAGCCGATGTACATGCTGTTTATCGCTAGAATATAAATAAAAAATTTTAATATTTCAATTACATTTTCCTTATGTTATATATATATGTGTGTGTGTGTGTGTGTGTGTGTGTGTGTGTGTGTGTGTGTGTGTGTGTAAGTATAAGGTTTTGATATGGTGATGGGTATGAGTGTATGGGAGTTAGTTTGTCTATATGCAAAAGAATAAATATGAATTAGGATACATGGGTCTATTTTTAGGTGTATATATGGGAGGGTATGGGTGTATATGAGCGTAGGTAATGAGGTTTTGATGAGGCGATGGGGGTGAGTGCGTGTCGATTAGCAAGTATGTGTTAATCATTAGCACCTGGGTGACGATATTAAGGACAGGTGAGGCAGGCCGCAATGGGAGAGGAGGCTGGACGTCTGGGAATAGGTGGAGGGAGTGGAGGAACAGGAGGGAGGAGTGGAGAGAAAGAGGGAGGGAAGGAAGAAGTAGTGGAGGGATGGAAGAATGGAATGAAAGAGGGTTAGGAAGGAATGGAAGGAAGGAGGAAATAGGGTGAGGGAATAAAGGGTAGAGAGGAGTGGTGAGATAGAAATAAGGGTAGGGAGTGGAGAGATGAAGGGTTAGGAAGGACTGGAAGATTAAGTAAGTTAGGTCAGATCAGGTGAGGCTGGGTTAGGTTAGACTAGGATAGCTTAGGGATGATGGATGTGATCATGGCAGGTCTGTCTTGCCTGTTTAGCCTAATCAAGAAGCTGTCAAAGCAGCAACAAGAACTTCATTACTTATAAAATCATTCCATTCCTCTACTTACCGTCATGCAGCACTTACAAACCATCTATCTATCTATCTATTGCCAGACGCCACAATCCCGCAAGGGGTGGCCATTTGACTTTGAGTTATTTGTTTTACGGGGAAGGGCACTAACCCTCCACCAACCCACTTGTTGACATCTAATCTTCTTATAGTGATTTTTTTTGTTTTTCGAAATTTTTCTGCACGATTTTCCTTGCCTATTTTCGAATAATATATACATTTTTTTTTTATTCAGTCATTTCGCCCACTGAAGCACCAAATAAATCACCCACCACTTTCCGCATCATTTTTTTTTTTTTTTTTTTTTTTTTGTCATACCTCAGCGCATACTCCTTAAGCAAATATGTCAGTCCGTGTGCCCTTGTTGGGCCGGACCCTCTCGTTCGTGGGGAAGTTGTTGCCTGAATTTACCCTTCCTCATGCTGGCCAGGTACGAATGGGAGAAGGTTGTCTGCGGTGAAATTGATGCATGTGTGTGTGTGTGTGTGTCTCGAAATCTTTATATATCTTCGGTGTAAACATACGCTCGCAAATGAACGGGCAATGCCAACACCCAGTTTAAATGTCTGCTACGCCTTGGTCTCGAACCCACTCTCAAGGCAGATGCGGGATGTTAGGCGAGCGCGCTACCACTGAGCCACCGCGGATCCATTCAGCGATATAAACACCAAAATTGCACCACATAATCTAAATGCAGCCTCCCTAAATGTGAGAGAGAGAGAGAGAGAGAGAGAGAGAGAGGGAGAGAGAGAGAGAGAGAGAGAGAGAGTGGTGTGGAGAGGGTTAATGAAGATATGGAGATAAAACAGGGAGGAAAGTAGGAAGAATGGAGGTAAAAAAAGGAGGCATGGAGGTAAAAGAGGAGACATGGAGGGAGGTATGGAGGTAAAGGGTCGGCCACACGTCCCTTGGGTCTCTTAGTGGGGGTAATTTGTCACCTCTATGGCCGGGGAGAGAGAGAGAGAGAGAGAGAGAGAGAGAGAGAGAGAGAGAGAGAGAGAGAGAGAGGATATGTAGATGGTTGAGGGAAAAGATAAAGATAGAGAAAATGATGGGTATGAAGGAGGGAGAAAGGAAGGAAGGGAGAGAGGGTTGGAGGGAAGTGAAGGAAAGGGAGAGAGGGTTGGAGGGAAGTGAAGGAGGGAGAGGAAAGAAGGGAGTGATGAGGGAGAATGAATCGGGGTGATGATGCGGAGGGAGGAGGAGGGGAAGGAAAGAAGGGAGTAAGGAGGAGGGGAAGGAGAGAAGGGAGGGAGGAGGAGGAAAGTAGGTGATGGGAGGGAGAGAGAAGTTGATGGAGGAAAAAGGGAGGAAAGGAGGAATAAAGGCGAGAGGGAGGATGGAGAGAGGAGAAAGGGAGGAAGGGAATATAGAGAGAGGGGAAGAGAGGGAAAAATATAAATGATGGAGAGAGAGAGAGAGAGAGAGGAGGGGAGGGGAGGGATGAAGATGGAGGGGGTGATGATGGGGAGGCAAGACAGATGTAGATGGAGGTGGTGGAGATTAATGGCATGATAATCAATCGGGGTGGGGGGAGAGGAGGGAGGGAGAAAGGGGGGGAGAAATGGGAAGGGAGGGGGGGAGAGAGGCGGAGGGAGGAGGGAGAGAAAGGGGGAAGAAAGAGAGAGAGAAACAAAAGGAAGAGAGAGGGGGTGAAAGAGAGAAATAGAGAAAGAGGAGAGAAAAGTTGTGAGAGAGGGAACGTGAAGGGGTGAGAGAGAGAAAAAAAGGTAGGGGAGGAGATAAATAAAGAGGAGAGAGAGAGAGAGAGAGAGAGAGAGAGAGGTGGAGGGGGGAGAAGGGGTACACAGACCAATTTCATATTTACCTGTGGATTTGCAGGTGAGTGAAAAGTGATTAGGGAGGCAGAGACAGGGCAGGGGGACACCACTCCTTTCCCTCTCTCTCTCTCTCTCTCTCTCTCTCTCTCTCTAATGCATTATCTATCTATATCTTTCTATCTATTGTCTGTATCTATCTACCTTTATCTGTGTATATGCCTATATATCTATCCATCTGTCTATCTGTCCATCTATCTATCTCTTTCTCAGTTCCCGTATCTCATTCCATATCTCATCACTCCGTCTCCATTTATCTGGCCACGTATCTTTATTAACCCGTCTCCTCTCCTTTCCCTACCTCAGCTGCCTCTGTATCAGTTTGCGAGGATATTTCACACACACACACACACACACACACACACACACACACACACACACACACACACACACACACACACACTACATGTACATAGTCGTCCATACATACATACATACTGTACCTACATTACATACATACACACATACGTACATGAATATAGCACATACATATACACATACATACACTACAGTACATATATACATGCATACATCCACCTCTCTCTCTCTCTCTCTCTCTCTCTCTCTCTCTCTCTCTCTCTCTCTCGTTATCAGCTAAGATACGATGAATCATCCCAGAGTCAAGATGGTGTCTCTTGTTTACTTCTGTTCTCACTTCCCACGGGACGGTCGCCGTATTGGTACACACACACACACACACACACACACACACACACACACAGTCATGGAAAGCGTAAACTGGAGTAAACTGATTTTCGAACAACCATAACCGCTCTGTACAATCTCTCTCTCTCTCCAATTTAAAACTACACAATCCCTCCCTCCCCGACATCCATTACCTCCATCATTTCTCTACCTCCTCTTTTCCATTACGTGTCTTGCGTACCTACTCCACTTCCCTCCACCTCCTCCTCCTCCCTCCACCTCCTCCTCCTCCTCCTTCCTCCACCTCCTCCTCCTCCTCCTCCTCCTCCTCCTCCTCCCTCCACCTCACCCTCCTTCCAAACCTCCCTGATCCCCTGTTTTCTTTCCTCTTAGCTCCCTTTGAACCAGTCTCTATCCACTTTCTCTCTCCACCTTCACCCCTCTCCTCTTCCACCCTCTAAGGCTCTAACCCCCCTCTCCCTCCACCTCCATCCCTCCTCTCCCCTTCCTTCCCTCCTCTCCCCTTCCTTCCCTCCGTCCCTCCCCTCCTCCTCCACCCCCTCTTCCACCTCCACCCACCCCCACTTAACCCTCCCAGCACCATAAATCCAGAAAGAAACATAGCATTTACCACACTCACTCCATCTCTCCCTCTCACCCCCCGTCTTTATCTCTCTCTCACACTTTCTCTCTCTCTCCCAACCCTCTTAAAACCCCACCACACGTTGGCCAAACCCCCTAAATCGTCCTAGGCTAACAGATCTGACCTCCATCGCCGACAAACGAGGTGATTTTAGACGTAAATCGAAGGTTAAAGGGGATCGGTTTGGCTGATCTGACGCGCACAAATCACGGAGAGAAGGATTTTTTGTTTTGTGTGTGTGTGGGTTGTTTTGGGTAATGCTGGGATGGATTTGTGGTTTTATTATTATTATTATTATTATTATTATTATTATTATTATTGGTGGTGGTGGTTGTAGTATCATTTATTATTATTATTATTATTATTATTATTATTATTATTATTATTATCATCGTCATCCATCCCATCCTAATCTTCCTTCTTCCTCTCTTTCTCCCTCTTCTTCCTTCTTCCTCTCTTTCTCCCCATCTTCCTTCTTCCTCTCTTTCTCCCCATCTTCCTTCTTCCTCTCTTTCTCTCTCCTTCCTTCTTCCTCTCTTTCTCCCTCCTAATCTTCCTTCTTCCTCTCCTTCTCCCTCTTCTTCCTTCCTCACCATATACTTCCTCCATTACCACGTGCCTGACCTTAATCCCAACCTTCCTTCCTTCCTCTCCCTCCTCCCCCCTCCCTCTCTTCCTTCTCTCCATGCCAGATTACCATGAGGGTGTGGGGGGGATCAGGGAGACATCTGGACCCTACACCCACCCCACCCACACCCACCCACACTGACCTTCCACACATTCTCACTCCCTCCTTCCCTCCACCCACCAAACCTACACTCCCACCCTTATTTTCTCCTTCGCCCTTATCTACACACTCTCCCTCCCCACACTCACCCCCTTCACGCACACCCACCCACCCCCACACCCACCTCTAACCTCACCCACCCTCACCCACACCCCAACCCCCACCCACCCACACCCCCATCCCCACCCACAGAGATTCCCTCTCCCCCATTCACACTCACACCCACCCACACTGACCATTTCCCCCACCCTGACCCTCCCCCTGACCACAAACCACCTCCCCCACCCTCACCACACGCCCCCACCCACAACACACACTACCGCCTCCCCACACACCCTAACCTTCCTTTCTCTCATTTTTTTCCTCGTCATTTTTCCCTCTCTCTTCCTGTCGTCTTCAAAAATCTCTCTCTCTCTCTCTCTCTCTCTCTCTCTCTCTCTCTCTCTCTCTCTCTCTCTCTCTCATTCACTTCCTCATTACCTAACATTTTTGTCACTTCTTCCCTACCGCCTTCCTTCTTTTCCTCCTCCCTCCTCCTTCCTTCCCTTCCTCCTCCCTCCTCTCTCCTCCCTTCCTCTCTCCTCCCTTCCTCCCCTCCTGTCCCCCCCCCAACCACAACACGTGTTAGGAGGTCACTAAGCAATTAGCAAGACATTTAGCATTGACCCTCATTTCAAGTAACACCCGGACACTTGGAATATTCTCTCTCTCTCTCTCTCTCTCTCTCTCTCTCTCTACGAAGTCTTGTAGCTTTCATATATATTTTTAAAGAATTTTACATCTATTTATGTGTCTATTAACTATCTGTCTATCTATCTATCTGTCTATCTATCAATTTATCTATCTTTTTTTTTGGGGGGGAGGGGATTATTCGAAATTTGAAGTGATATTCCCCCCAACTTTCATCTAATTTTTGGTCCATTTTAACTCAGGTCATACAGGAGGCAGAAAATGTACATAGGAAAATTTTATAGGAATGTATGAACGAAAAAGTTTAGTCATAAATTTTGGGTCATACAGCTTTTATTATTGTTGTTATTATTATTATTATTATTATTTTTTTTTTTTGGCGATTTACTTATGCTTGATCGTTTTGGAATATCTCATGGATTTTAATATATATCAAAGCCTTTAAAACCATGTAATGCAGGTTTGGGATATTTTTTTCGAGAATTGTAGTGCTGCCTGCCACGTGCATAGATTGGCCAGGCAGCAATACATTTCTGATCCCGGAGTCAAAATCCATACGTGAATGAAACACGAGGCGGATTTCGGCGCTAAACGGGTGCCCGCCGGAGGCTTTTTATTGGGGCGGCTCCGGCTCTCCTGATCCGGCTTGATCAGGTAGGATTGAACTCAGATCCGGCGGTAAGCAAGGCCCAGAATTGAACAGGAATAACATCTGAGGCTGGATGGATGAATAGATAGAGGAATGGATTGATAGATAGAAGGATGGATTAATAGATAGTAGGATGGATAGATGGTCAGGAATAACATCTGAGGCTGGATGGATGAATAGATAGAGGAATGGATTGATAGATAGAAGGATGGATTGATAGATAGAAGGATGGATTGATAGATAGTAGGATGGAGAGATGGTGAGGAATAACATCTGAGGCTGGAATGATGAATAGATAGAAGGATGGATTGATAGATAATAGGATGGCTGGATGGATGAATAGATAGAAGGATGGACTGATAGATAATAGGATGGACAGATGAACCGATATGAACAGACAGGATGGATTGATAGATAAAAGCATGGATAGATGAACTGATAGATACATTAGTTAGGCATAATACAGTATACATATCAAGGCAGTTATGTATGAAAAGGTCGGAGAGAAGTCCTATTGTCTTTTCTTGACCTTAGTGTGAAATAGGTCAACTCTGGAACTGTCCTCTCCAATCTGTTTTTTTCCCCCTGCCTATGACCTCCAATCTTTTAAACGCAATTTGTCCAGGCGTCTCGAAATGAATGGATCTAAAGTTTGGCTCTTTTTGGGTAATTTTTTCCTGGAGAGAGAGAGAGAGAGAGAGAGAGGGGGGGGGTTAATGATCAACAGCCACACGTCAATCCTTCAAGTCACATCGGGATCACCCACAGGAAATACTCCATCCCCCCCACCACCATAAACCACCCACCGCCTCTCTCTCTCTCTCTCCTCTTTTCTTCTCTTCTCTTCTCTTCTCCTTTCCTTTCCTCTCTTCTCCTCACCTCACCTTTCTCCTCTTCTCTCCTCTCCTCAACTCACTTCCTCACCTCACCTCACCTCACCTAACTTCACCTCTCCTCTCTCCATCTCTCTCTTCTCCTCTCCTCTCCTCTCCTCTTGTGCAAATAATCTGCTGAGTATATTTTTGTTTAATTTCATGTCAAACAGGAGTCTACCCCAACCCCGATGACCCCCCCTCCTCTCCCACCCCCTGCCCCCCTTCCTCTTAGCTATGACTTAGAAACAGTTTATCTAGTATTTCTAACTTACACACACACACACACACACACACACACACACACACACACACACACACACACACACACACACACACACACACACACACACACACCAAACCCCCAATCACCCACCCATCCCCACTCACTCAGTCACCCCCACCCACACATCCCAACACATAACCTACACCCACACCCACCCTCACACCCACATCCCCACCCCACACCCACACCCGCCCCGTATCCCTTCCCCACCAACACCTCGGGACAATAGGCGAGTGGCGGATTAACTTTAGTGGCTTCAAGTTTGCTGGTGGCTACTGTCAGCTGTACCTCCCCCCCCTCACTCTCTCTCTCTCTCTCTCTCTCTCTCTCTGTCAGCCAGAATCGTTTGAGTGCTATCCTTGTCAGTCACATTTATATTTGTAATTGCCCCTTGTCGAAAAAAATTGTTACTTTCATTCACTTCCTCACCACCTAGTTCTTCCCCCGTCCCCCTCCTTCCTTCCAATTTGGTGGTCTATCTATCTATCTATTGCCAGACGCCTCAATCCCGCAAAGGGTGGCCACAAATAAATCGCCTCCATGTCGCTCTGTCCCCCGCCATTTCATTGCCCTGCTCCCAGCTGACACCCCCCTCTCATATATCTCTCCACTCCATCCCTCCATCTCATCCTTGGCCTCCTCTTCCCTCTCCCCCTCCCTCAGCCTCACTCACATACACTCTCCTCGTCAGTCTCTCGCTCGCATTCCCATTACATTCCTTACAAGTTACTGTCACCAAACGTCTTAATCTTACCTATAAGTTAATACTCCTTAAGTCAATACTAAGAATATGATAAGGTACACTTAGAAATACTTATACAATATTCTCATGTTTAATAAAGAAGTGATGGTCTTGGAGTGGTGTTGGTGTGTGTTCTTACTAATTACTCCAGATCCTGAGCTAATAACATAATCAGCAGGAGTTGCCTGAGAGATAATGAAGAGGGGAAGGAAGGAAGGGGAGGACGCCAATAAATATGGGAATAAGGGCGATATGAAGACCGAGGAAGCACGCGAGGAAGTCTATGGGAAAAAGTAGCAGTGGATGGTTTGGGGTTCTCTCTCTCTCTCTCTCTCTCTCCTACATCCATTCACCCTTAGACCTCTCAGTTCAATCCCTCTTCCTTCCTTCCTTCATTCTAGTCTTAACTCAGTCCCTCCTTCTTTCTTTCCTTCCATCCTCCCTCCCTCCATTCCTAACCCTCTTTCCCTCCCCATCTTCCATCCTCCCCTCCTTCCTTCCCTCCCCTTTCCACCACGTGTCACATTCACGCCAAAATCCTCTTCCCTTTTCATCTCAACGGCATTTAAATTTCGCGCCACCAGAGCGTGTAAATTGGCGGGCAAATGGCGGTCGTTGTTGTTGTCGTCCTTGTTGTTGTTGTCGTTGTTATTGTTGATCAGATGACCGAGAAAGTGGGTCTGGCTGAGAGAGAGAGAGAGAGAGAGAGAGACAGCTATATAGAGTATCAGACAGACAGACAGACAGGACAGACAAAGAGCAAGATATAAGACAGATAGACAGAGGGACAGACACACAAAGGCAGACAGTAAGACAAAATTGATATATGAGACAGACAGACAGACACAGATCCGGATCAGTGAGACATAGGAGAGTGCATGAAAAACGAAGGTGTGTGAAATATGTATGGTTTAGGAAAATGAATAGGCACACACACACACACACACACACACACACACACACACACACACACACACACACACACACACACACACACACACACACACACACACACACCGTTCATTCTTTACCCCTGCACAGGTGTTGACTCTATACACGGGTTTTATCCGCCCCTGTGTGCAGTACAGCTCTCATGTGTGGGGAGTCTCCACACATACAGCTCTTCTTAATAGGGTGGAGTCAAAGGCTTTCGTCTCGTTAACTCTCCTCTTCTTATGGCTTCCCTCAACCTCTGTCTCTTCGCCACACTGTTGCATCTTTATCTCTTTTCTATCGCTACTTCAATGGTCACTGCTCCTCTGAACTGTCTGCTTGCGTCCCTCCACTTCTACGACGGGCGCGTAGCACCCGCATAACAGCAAACTCTCATCCCTTTTCTGTCCAGCTCTCTAATGCAAGAGTTAACCATTACTCTCAGTCCTTCATTTATGCAACAGGTCAGCTCTGGAACTCTCTCTCTCTCTCTCTGTATTTCCTGCTAGCTATGATCTCCAGTCTTTCAATCGCAGTGTTTCCAAGCATCTCGAAATGATCGGATCTTGAATTTGGCTCTCTCTTGTATCTTGTTTTTCTCCTGGAAGGAACAGTTTGCGGGCTCGTGGCCTTTGGTTCCTTCTTCCTAGCATAAAACACACACACACACACACACACACACACACACACACACACACACACACACACACACACACACACACACACACACACACACACACACACACACACACACAAACACACACACACACGATCAATATTGCAATGAGAGTGGGCGCACCAAAGCCACACTCTACCGACAATGCCATTAACCTTTTTGAACCCGGTCTCTGTATTAAAAGTCTCTGTAATTAGCGCGTCTCTCTTGTTTGGCGTACGCGAAAAAATTTGGCGATGGGACACGCGAATGTTTGGCGCTGCGGGTGGTGTTAATTTGGTGTGTGTGAGGGGTTGGGGGTTTGTGTGGGGGGCTGGGGGTTTGTGTGTGGGGGGCTGGGGGTTTGTGTGTGGGGGTTGGGGGTTTGTGTGTGGGGGTTGGGGGTTTGTGTGGGGGTTGGGGGTTTGTGTGTGTGTGTGTGTGTGTGTGTGTGTGTGTGTGTGAGAGAGAGAGAGAGAGAGGGAGGTGATTGTAAAGTAGGCCAATAGGCAAGGTTATGAGAGGGAAGTGATGGGCTGGGATGTGTGGGGGAAAGGGTGAGGAGGGAGTGTGCCAGTGTGAGTGAGCAGGGTGTGAAAATAAAGGTGAATTGGAGAAAAGGGTGAAGGCATGGGTGTAGTGGATGATCAAAAAAGAAGTGCTTGAAAGGTGACCAAAAGGAGGAGGGTGAAGAAAGACAGGAAGATAATGTATAAAGAAAATATGTAAGAAAGTGATGAAGGAAGAGAGACGATAATGAGGAGAGTGATATTAGACAGGATAGTGACAGGAAGGTGACAGACAGGAGGAGAATCTGGAGGGGAAAGATGGAAGGAAATGACGAAGAAAGGAAGACAGACGAGCGAGAATACGTTTCAAACAGGAAAGAGAAATATTACAAGAGGGTGAAGGGTGCTAAACGGCGAGGGAACGACAGGATGAGGGTGAGGGGGAGCTGGTGAGGGGAAGAAGGGTGTGTGGAGAAGGGTGAGTGACAGGGAGATGGTGTAATTAAGATAGGGTGAGGAAGGAAGGGTGAGGAGGAGGGTGAAAGGTGGGATGAGGAACGGAGGATATGCGTGAGGGAAAGAAGGGTGTGTGGTGAAGGGTGAGTGACAGGGAGATGGTGTAATTCAGACAGGGTGAGGAAAGAAGGGTGAGGAGGAGGAAGAGGCGGAGGGTGAAACCAATGAGGAAAGGAGACTAAAAGTGTGCAAAGTGTGTGTGTGTGTGTGTGTGTGTGTGTGTGTGTGTGTGTGTGTGTGTGTGTGTGTGTGTGTGAAAGATAAGGGTGGGGAGAACGGGTGTGCGACAGGAACGTAGGTGTAGATGAAATAAAAAATAATAAAACAGCAATGTCCCCACTAATTGTGTGTGTGTGTGTGTGTGTGTGTGTGTGTGTGTGTGTGTGTGTGTGTGTGTGCGCGTTGGGGATTTAACAGAAAACGGGGTACGGGGGAGGGGGGGGGCTAAAACCGAGGGAGGTCATTAATCACCTGGCTGGTAATTGACTGCTTAATCCCATAATTGCCGGGAAATTCGTTAAGCGATAACTTAAATATTTCAGGCCTGATGATGGTCATGAACTGGCCTGATTACACGGCTTTTCAAACGCACTTGTTGTCACCCGAACGTTTTGTGCTCGCCATTTTAATTTTTTGGACCGTTAAAGTTCGTTGCAGTCCATTATTTTGAACGATTCAGTTTTTCTTCTTGCGTCAGAATTCGGTACAGTTCGTTTTTGTTTTTTAGCACATTATTATTATTATTATTATTATTATTATTATTATTATTATTTTGCTTTTGACCTCGTTATTATTCATTATTCCTTCCAAAGCGTTTTTTTGTTTTTGTTTTTTCGTTTCGGCTGTCAAGTTTGCTGAGTTATTTTATCTTTTTTCGTTTGCTTTTTTATCCGGATAGCTTTTCTTTATCATTCTATCAGATCAGATATCGATGGGAGGCGGTGTTTTTCCTACGGTATACCCAACATTATCTAACAGCATACCCTCTCCATCCCTCTCCTGTGCAGTCTATAGTTTACATTCCATGGTTCTGAGAGACTAGGTTTCTTAGCCATAAAAGGGAAGAATAATGTGTGTTGGTGTCAATAAATAGGAAAGAAGAAAATGTTACATTCATTCTTTGCATTCTTAGTTCACTGGCTCCTTTTTGTATCACTCTCACGGCTTATTGCAATGCTGAAGGTAATTTTAAAACCAGTTTATATATTCGAAAACTTGTAATATCCTGAACGTCATTTCGACACACACACACACACACACACACACACACACACACACACACACACACACACACACACACACACACACACACACACACACACACACACACACACACACACACACACACACACACACACACACCCTGGTCCAGTAAATTCCTCTAATCAATAAAGCAGATGTATTACAAATCCCACCTACCCATTTAAATCTCCCTTTATCCCAATGTATCCCATACCAGCTGCCCTAGATTCGTCCCACTTTCCCTCCCTTACCCTACCCTCCCTTAATTTACGCCACCTTATCCTCCCTTACCCTACCCTCCCTGACCTTATACTACCTTATCCTCCCTTACCCTACCCTCATTTACCTTACCCTTCTCTCCCTTACACTACCCTACCCTTCCCTTCCCTTCCCTTCCCTGCCCTATCCTCCCTTGCTCTATCCTACCTCACCCTACCCTACCCTACCCTCTGCGCTCTTACTCTACCCTATTCTCCCTTACCCTCCCCTCCCCTCCCCTCACTCCAGCTGCCCTTCTTCAGACCTCTCATTGACAACTCCAAAATCTCGACTTTTGAATTAGAGGCGTGAATGGGAGGGAGTTCGAGCCCTTTGTTGGGGTACTGGATTCCTTGTTGCTCTTCCGTGGGGGGGGAGGCAGGTGGGGGAGTTAGAGGTGGGGAGATGGGGAGGGGAAGGGATGGGGGAGAGAGAGAGAGAGAGAGGGGGGGGGTCAGCCTTACCTCGGACCACCCCGTCTGGCCTTAATTTAGTCAGTGAAAGGCGGGATTTGGCATGATCTGTGGCCAGGGTGTGGGCGGGAGTGGGTGGTTGTGGGTGGTGAAGTGGGTTAGTGGCGGGGGGTGTGGTTGTGGGTTGGTGGGCGGGGGATGTGGGTGGTAACGAAGGGTGTGTGGGGGGGTGTGGGTGGTTGTGGGTGTTGATGGATGGGCGGGAGTGGGTGTATTGTTAGTATGGAGAGTAGGACAGAGTGGATTTTTTTTTTCTTTTACTTACAGAGAGAGAGAGAGAGAGAATATCTGTAAGGAACGAAAGGAAAACCAATGTGTGTGTGTGTGTGTGTGTGTGTGTGTGTGTGTGTGTGTGTCTGTGTCTGTGTGTAGGGGGTAAGCACTAATCCATCACTACTGTTAACACCATTTGCCTATCAGACGGACCGGCAGATACCACAGCTGTCACTCCTTTCCCTATCTACCCAACTACCCCCTCAGCCACCAAGTAATTTATCTATCCATCAGCATATCTATCTGTCTGTCTATCCATCGTCATCCTATATATCTATCTGTCTATCTATCCATCGTCATTATATATAGCTATAGCCTTGGCTATTCTATATAATTATGTCTACCCCTCGTCATTCTATATATCTATCTTACGTCTCTCTCTCTCTCTCTCTCTCTCTCTCTCTCTCTCTCTCTCTCTCTTGACACCTGTTCCGTAGCGATTTATTTTCCCCATTACACCTTAACACTGTATCGCACGTTACATATTTCTTTAAAAAACACATAATTTCCATCATAAAACATACAAGGGGATACTAAGACACTGAGACTAAATCGCAAGGGGGAAGGTGTTAGGGGACCCTCTGTGCACCTCTAGTAGCTTTATCATATTTTAACGAATCAATTCTTTTTCGAGTGAGTCATAGGAACCACAAAAAATTAATAATATATATGCGAACAAAAATTTCCTATTGACAAGGTTCCATGTCTCAAAAAAAAAAAACATAAACAAAAACAAGCGTAAATAAACAAACATAAACAAACGTAAGTAAACAAATAAACAAAAAAATAATCAATGCAACTTTTTTCAATTGCAAGATCTGTTAATCCCAGGTAATCTGTTGCAAAAGTTAATGAATTTTTTGTGCAATAATGAAATGAAAAAAGGGACGCTCTACTAATTCTTACAAAACTCTATTACTGTCTGCTATCAGTGAATTTGAGATGAGAGCTGTTAGTATCTGTAATTGTTATCTCTGAGTGCAAGGGTAAGGTGTTTGTTTGGAAGGACGTATGGTTGGTGTGGTGGTGGTGGTGGTGGTGGTGGTGGTGATGATGATGATGATGATGATGAGGAGGAGGAGGAGGAAGGAGACGGAGGAGGAGGAGGTGGGGGAAGAGGAAGAGGGATAATAATAATAATAATAATAATAATAATAACAACAACAATCGCTTGAGAGAGAGAGAGAGAGAGATTATCTTATCACTATCAGAGGCGAGAACACCATCGCCTCAGGGATCAGTTTAGCAGTGATAAAACAGGTCACTCCCTCCTACCTTCATTCCTCCCTAACATCTTTTCCTAAGCGATTTATTTTACTCGTTACACCTTACTGCCCTCTTCTGCGTTATATAAGATCCTTCTAATATGATCATACTTCCTAACACCTTTTCCTAATCGATTTATTTTGCTTATTACACCTTACTGCCCTCTTCTGCGTTATATAAGCCCCTTCTAATATGATCATACTTCCTAACACCTTTTCCTAAGCGATTTATTTTCCTTATCACGATTACTGTCCTCTTCTGTTACATAAAATCCTTCTAATCTGGTCTCGTTGGGTAAGGAAGCACCCTAACACCTTTTCCTAAGCGATTTATTTTGCTTATTACACCGTACTGTCCTCTTCTGTGTTGTATAAATCCCTCCAATGTGACCATACATAGAGAGAGAGAGAGAGAATGCATGTGGTTTGTATGAATGTGTATGTTTTTGTGTGTGTATGCACTTGAAAAGTATGTGTGTATTGTGTTTGTGTTGTATTTGTGTTGTGTGTGTGTGTTTGTGACTGTATGAGCGTGTGCTGAGTTGCTGTGTGCGTGTTCGTGTGCTTGAATGTGCGTGCAGATGGTGTGATAAACCTACCTACCTACTGTACGTACGCACACACACACACACACACACACACACACACACACACACACACACACACACACACACACACACACACACACACACACACACACACCATCAGTCACTTCCCCTGTCTGACTGTCCACCTGCTCTCTCTCTCTCTCTCTCTCTCTCTCACACACACACACACACACACACACACACACACACACACACACACACACACACACACACACACACACACACACACATTCATGCACAGGCGCTCTTTCTACAGGATAAAATAATGACTACATGAGAGAGAGAGAGAGAGAGAGAGAGAGAGAGAGAGAGAGAGAGAGAGCACAGTAGCCATGTCTGGGGGGGTGGGGGGGGTTGCCCACTTGTCACACCAACACCTCTGTCACAACAAACACATAGGGGGAGGGGGAGGAGGGAGGAGGGGGGAGGGAGGGGGAAAAAGTAGCAGAGGAAGAGAGAGAGAGAGAGGGGAGGAAAGATGGAAGGCGAAAGAGAGAAGGAAGAGGGAGGGAGAGAAGAATAGATAAAGATGAGAGACATGGAAGGAAAAGAGAGGAAAAGAGGAAAGAGAGAAGACTGGAAGGAGAGGAAGACAGGATTGATCTTGCCAGTCACTTATCTGTCTATCAATATTTCTATCTATTTATATTTCTGTCTATCTCTATCTATCCTGCTGTGCTTGTGTTTGTGTATGTATGTACGTGTGTATGGGGTATGTATGGAACCATCTTTCATCCACGTATCAAATCATCTATCCACTCATCTGTCCATCCATCCCGCCATCCACACAGCTATCCATCTATATATCAGTCCTTCAATCCATCCATCTATCCATCCATCCGTCAATCCATCCATCCACCCACGCCTGACTTCCCTCTTCACAATACCCATCCACCCACCCATCCATCCATCCATCCATCCACCCACCCATCCACCCATGCCCTACCCTCCTCCACCCTCCCTCCACCCCTCCATCCATCGTCACTTTCACACACTCTGGGCATCTCAGTAGCCGCCTCTCTCTCTCTCACGGTCAAAG
>NC_137051.1:580000-612500 GCF_032717465.1 Coenobita brevimanus
GGTGGTGTGGCTGGTATTATTATGACATGTGGGAGGCTTTTACGACGGTGCAGTGAAGACCGTGGCGAAATTCAAATCCTTCGTCTCTTCTGGGATCAAAGTAACTTGTACTCTGTGTAAACTTCTTTCTCTCTGCCTATCGTCTTAAGTCTTGTCTTCTGGCGTTCATTTTTCTATGTTTGAATTTTGCCCCTACTCCATTTATTATCATCATCGTCATTATCATCATCATCATCATCATCATCACAAGGAAAGAGTGAATTATCAGTAAAAAGTAAGCTCAGTGAAATGGGCCACACCCTCATCCACAAATCCTTCAAGTAATCGGAATCCTGACCCCCCACCTCAGAAGCAAGACCATTTTTTTTTTCCTCCACAGATACATTCCTCAGCCAGCCATGCCATCGACTCTAGAACTAGGAAGGGAGGGAAATAGAGTTGAGAAAATGATAAGGGGGGGCACTGAGTTAAGAATATGATTAAGAAAGTTTAAAAATTTGATTAGGAAGCTTCTGTGTAACATGTGTGAAGGAAAAGAATATTATTAATGTGTTGTTGTATAAATCTCTCCTGGCTAGTGACACCGTGGAGTTTATTCTGGTAACTCTAGACCGTGTTATTCAGCTTAAGATTATGCTGTGTGCTCTCCCCCCTCCCCCTCCTCACTCAAATGATGGGTGCTTGAATGGCGTGAGAGCGAGTTGCGTGCACGTGTGTGTGTGTTTGTG
Source organism: Coenobita brevimanus (assembly GCF_032717465.1). Lineage (NCBI taxonomy): Eukaryota > Metazoa > Arthropoda > Malacostraca > Decapoda > Coenobitidae > Coenobita > Coenobita brevimanus. The sequence continues at coordinate 580,729 of NC_137051.1, forward strand.
CGTACGGTGTTAGCATATATTAACCCCTTCAGTTCTATGACGTGTTTGTTCACTTTATTTTTTCTTAGTGCAGATTAATTTATTCTTATTTTTTATCTTTCTTTTTCCTCTCCTCCATCCGCCACGACTCCTTCTCCCTCACTTCCTCCCATTTCAGTTCCTCCTCCTCCTCTCCTTTCCATTTCCTCCATCCCATTTCTCTTTACTTCCTTCTCCCTTCTCTCCTCTCCACCTTTCCCCATGCCTCTCTTATACTCCCTATCCTGTCTCCCTTCCCTTTCATTCCCTCCTCTTTCATTAATTTTCTCTTCCCTCCCTTACTCCTCTTCCCTTCGTCTCACACTCCTAGCACCCTCCCCCGTCCTCCTACCTAACTCTTTTCCTTTCCACTCAGCCTCCTCTTCTCCCTCCCTTTCACCCTCCCTTCCCTTCATATTTCTGTTCCCTCCTCACCCTTTCCAGTTCCATCTCTCCTCTTTCCTACTCTTCCCATTTCATTTTTTCTCCTTCCCCTCCCCTCCTCTCCCCTCCTTTCCCTTTTTCCCTCCCTTCCCCTCCCCTCCCCTCCCCTCCCCTCCCCTCCCCTCCCCTCTTTTCCCCTTTTTCCTCCCCTCCCCTTCCCCTGCCACCCCTCAGTGACATATTAGGTAGTGTGGCAATGAATGGGTAATGTGGTCTTGCCTAATGTGCCGTGAACTCTATACCTCCCACCGCACAACCCCCCTTCCCCCCTCCCCCTTACTACCGTACCTCCATCCCTCCTGCCATACCCCATCACCTCCTTACCATACCGTCCCCCCTCACTACCATAGCTTCCCCATCTTCCTACCATACCTTCCTCCTTCACCTGTCCCATCCCTCAGTTTTCCTCGCCATTCACTCTCCCTGGCCCTCCCATCCCATCCCAACCGTATCTCCCTCCCTCACCCTTCCCCTCCCTCTATTTTTCTCTATCTCCTCCCTTCCCCACCCTACCATCCGTCCATTTCCTCACTACTATACACCCCTCTCTTCCTTACCATACCTCACGCACTCACCTCACCCCTGTCTCTCATTTTCCTCTCCATTCACTTTCCCTTTCCCTCCCCTTTTTACTATACCTCCCTCGCTTACCTCTCGTCTTCCCCTTCCCCTCGCATCACCCTCCCTACCCCCATCTCCCACCCACTCCTCACCTCTCACCCTCCACATCCCCACCTCTCACCCACCTCTCAACTCAACCTCACCCACCCCACACCTCTCACCCACCCCTCACCTCTACTTCTCCCACCCCTCACCTCTACTTCTCCCACCCCCACCTCTCATCCACCCCTCACCTCTACCACTCCCTTCCCTCAGTGCCCTCCAGCCTGTATTTCCGAATCTGCTGTATAGACGGCCTGCCAATTCGAGATATTAAAATAATAAAAGATGCGCATTTTGTTACGCATGTCACTGATGCTGGACGTATCATTTAGAGAGAGACTTAGAGCAGGTTAGGTTAGATTAGCCTAGATTAGGTAAGGTTAAGGTGGATTAAGTTGTGTTTAAGTAGGTTAGATTAAGATGGTTTGGTTTAGGAAAGGACTGGGTTAGGGTTATGTTAGAAATGGGATAGATTAGGTTGGCATGGGTTAGGTTGTTAGAATACGTGGGTTGTACGTACATATATCCATCATAAAGGTGTACATGATGGCCAACACACACACACACACACACACACACTATCTCTCTCTCTCTCTCTCTCTCTCTCTCTCCTTTCATATATATTTCTGTGGACGGCTTTTGGAGAGAATATGTACTTAATCACTTCCCCGACTCAGCTAAAATTCATATATTGAAAAATTTGGGGCGAAGAAAATGAAAATCTGTTTTGACTTGAGACTTATCCTGAGTCAGAAGGGAGATTTGGAATTAGGATTTACTCAGGGAATTATATAAGAAAAAATTAATCCGGGACTTTAAGGGCAAAACTGTGGCATAAATAAGAGAGAGAGAGAGAGAGAGAAATGGCTTACGCGAAGGTGTGGACAAACCCCGATTTTCTTACATAAAAAAAAAATATATATATCTTGTTTTTCGCGCTTTCTTTTTTCCGGTTTTTGACTTATAATAATTTCTTTTTCGCGTTTCTCACTAGTATTTTTTTTTTTTTTTTTTTTTTTTGGCGTATTCAATTTTTTTTCTCCAATTTTTGACTGCTAATAGTTTTTTTTTTTTCGCTTTTTCCATTTTTCCGTTTTTTAACAGATTTTTTTTTCGCGATTCCTTTTCCTCGTTTTTGAATATTTTTTTTTTCGCGTTTTCCCTTTTCCCGTTTTTTTCGCGTTTTCTTTTTCTCATATATTTTGCATTTTCTGTTTTCCATTTTTTTTTTTCCCGCGCTTTCCCTTTTCCCTCACCCCTGGGGAGGGAGGGAGGAAAGAATGCTTCCCCAGTATCCCTGCTTGTCGTAAGAGGCGACTAAAAGGGGTCTTCTTGTCTCCAGTCTTTCTCTCCTTACTGCCCTCTTCTGCTTTTCTCTCCTACTTCTCTTCGTGATATTTCCGTGTTTGTTAATATCCGTCTTTGTTATTTCCGTGCTTGATATTTCCGTGTTTGTTATTTCCGTGTTTGATATTTCCGTGTTTCTTCCGGTCTTTTTGTCTCCAGTCTTTCACCCCTTGCTGTCCTCTTCTTCTGTCTTTCCTCTCTTCTTATTTCCGTGTTTCTTCCGGTCTTCATTTTCCCTCTACTCCCATAAGGTTAGACATTTTGGTAATATGACATGGATATAAGGACTTCCCATTGGCGCTAACCTTTTCTTCCTTTCTCTCTTTGTTTTATCGCTAAGACCACTTCAACGCCAAGACCGCTTCAACGCCAAGACCACTTCAACGCCAAGGCCGCATCAACGCCAAGGCCGCTTCAACGCCAAGACCACTTCAACACCATGACCACTTCAACGCCAAGACCACTTCAACGCCAAGACCACTTCAACGCCAAGACCACTTCAACGCCATGACCACTTCAACGCCATGATCACTTCAACGCCAAGACCACTTCAACGCCAAGACCACTTCAACGCCATGACCACTTCAACGCCAAGACCAACGCCAAAACCATTTCAGCGCCATCCTTAGTGCCGTATCGCCAATTAATGACTTTGTGCTAATTCTTCATTATTCTTTCCTTCCTTCCCTTTTCCCCTGTTCCGTCTCCACCCACGCCATTTTTATTTTATTATTATTCTTATTATTATTTTTTTTTGACTCGGAAACTACGGTAATGAATGACTATACGCGCCGCCAAAATGCAAAATGAATAACCTGTGTGACATTTCGCTTCATCCGGCACTTCCTTTTGCCTAGATTTGCGGGTCTTGAAGAAAATATGTTTAATTTTGAGGAGACCGACTTAGCGGTGGATTTGGGAAGTGAAGGGATGACGAGAAAGATGTGTGTGTGTGTGTGTGTGTGTGTGTGTGTGTGTGTGTGTGTGTGTGAGAGAGAGAGAGTTATTACCTTGCCTTTAGTCCCTTCAGATCGAGCTTTTTTTTAATTTTCTAGTTAACGTACCAAGTTTTCTTCTTCCTCGTAGTGAAGGGGTTAATGGAGGTTAAATAAAATATACAGTTCGAAAAATCTGTCTATAGGTGAATATAATCGTCTGGAGATCGAATATACAAAAATAAGTCGCTTAGTTGAAGGAGTTACGACCATTTTTTTTTTCTGTATCTAGAGGTGGTGGTGATGTGTGGTGTGATGTGGTGTGTGGTGTTGTATAGTGTGGTGGTGGTGTGATGTGTAGTGTCGTGGTGTGGTGTGTGGTGTGGTTGGTGTGGTGTAACAGTGTGGTGGTGGTGTGTAATATGGTGTAATGCAGTGTGGTGTAGGGTGGTATAGTGTGGTGTAGGGTGGTATAGTGTGGTGTAGGGCGAGAATGGTACCACTTGGGAGGATAGCCTATGATTTGTAGTGGCCAGTGGAGCATCGCAGACCGGGAACTGGGGGCTAGACCGGGAACTGGGAGGGGGAACAGTACTAGGGTGGGAAGAGGAGTTAGACCGGGAACTTGGGGGGAGTGGGGAGAACAGTACTGGGGTAGGGCTAGGGAAAACGCATACTGGGGGACAAACGGTAACCACGGAAACATAACTACCGGTAAATCGCGTACCGGGAATGGACGAACCGGGGACTGGGAGACGAGGCGAGGCCGGTATTAACAGAACTGGGAGATGACCGGTAACTAAAAATAATAAAGTACATTCACGGACCGGGAACTGGGAGGCTTGTTAATAATCGTCTGTCTACAATAAATAAAATAAAAATAATGCGGTACCGGGTTCTGGGATTTTCCTTGGGTGGAAAAAACCGTCTTGTTATGGAGTGAGTAGAATTGTTTATTATTATTATTATTATTATTATTTTATCTAATTATTTTTATGATATATTTATTGATATTATTATTATTATTATTATTATTATAATTATTATTATTATTATTATTACGGTATATATTTCACAAACATATTTTATTCTTGCTATTATTTATTCAGTTAATATTTTTTCTATCCATAATTATCCTTATCAATTATATCGCTTAATTGTGATAATAAATAATCAGTTATTTTATTATTCCTTACAATTTATTTTTATTTTATAATTCTTGTCAATATTCCAGTATTTAAAAATATTCTTCCATTTCCATAAATTCGCTGCCATTCAAACTGTTTAATTTGCTTTTTCTTTTCGCACGATAATAATGAGAGAGAAAGAGAGAGAGAGAGAGAGAGAGAGAGAGCGCAGTATCGGTGAGAGTAAATGCAATAATTAACGAATAGGTGAGAGTTTAGCGGTGTGAAAGTTTAGCGATCGGCGGATGTGCGGTGTAGCGAGGGTGGTGCGTGAACTGGCCGGTATCGGGGGTGTTAGCGTGTCTTCTGGTATTATCTGGTATTTCGCGGTATTATTCGTGTTAGAAGGAAGTTTGTGGTATTAGGTGTAGCGGAGGATGGTGTGAGGGGGTTGGTGTTGAATGGTATTGATGGTATTATGTGATGCTTGTGGTATTAGCTGGTATTTTGTGGTATTAACTGGTATTTTGTGGTATTAGTTTGTTGGTATAATTTGTATCTGATGCTATCTTGAGCTTCCGTAACGTCTTTTCGTTAGTGAATTATTCTGCACATAACGCTCCGGAATTTTCTAAGTTACATGATACAAACCAGGTCGTTATTAAAGAAAGGGTCGTACTGTGACTTGGGATTTCGTAACACCGCTTCCATACCGACTTATTCTGCATATTACTCAGTATGTGGATATTGGGTCGATTATTTAAGACATGATTGTATTTCCATGTCCACGTGTATGTTTAGGTTACGGGCACACACACACACACACACACACACACACACACACACACACACACACACACACACACACACACACACACACTGGAGAGGGGCGCCTTCATGTGGTGGCACAGGTATAACACGGCTTCTCAACTGACGGGTTATACAAGTGACCCTCATCTCTCTCTCTCTCTCTCTCTCTCTCTCTCTCTCTCTCTCTCTCTCTCTCTCCTTTCACTGCAGCGTCAAGAAACTGTGTATATAGAACGATAGACAGACAGATAGATAGATAGATAGATAGATAGATATAAAGAACACACCCTGGCTTATGTATTTTTTTTTAACTGCGTCTGGGAAAAAAAAAAAAAAAAAGACCAACGCCGCTAATAACTGACACGGAAAATAAATCGCTGAGGGAGATGTGCCACGCAGCATCCGAAGCGACTAAAAATGCTGCCAGAGATCGAGTTGCAGAAATGATTACACGAAAGGTCTTCGGCTAACCATAGTGCGTTTACTCGAACCTGGCAGAATCCCTCACCCTCTTGAGCCCAGCGGATGTCCAGGTGTAATCAGATTGGAGTTTTTTGTCTAGTAACCAAGGAGATTTATTCCCACCTCAAAGCAAAGGCTCATTCAGTATCATGCATAATACTCAAGTTCAGGGATTGACCCAGTTCTCTCACGTGAAAACGAAATGAGTGTGGACAAAATTACAGATCTTAACACAAATCTGATTTAAACGTTTCTACTCCGTATTAAACGTTTGTAACACCCAATGAAGTTGCTTAGAATAGTCACTTAAACGTTCTGAACATTTTTATAATATTCCTTATTACCAATTTAACCTTCATAGTGATCACTTGACCGTCCAAAAAGCCACTTAATCCTCACTGTGTTCACTTAACTGCCCAAATATGCACTTAGCCATCCACTTACATATTCCTGCCCAATTCGGATTCCCTCAGCGCTCACTTACATTTATTCCCAGTGCCCACCGATACTTAAAACGTTCCCCCCACCACTTAAGTTGCTCTCATTGTCCACTTAAACGTTTCCACCACGTTTCCAACACCACTTATGTTCTCACCACCACTTGAACTGCTCTCATTATCCACTTCAGCGTTTATAGCACCTGTAAGTTGCTCTCATTGCTCACTTAAACGTTTCCAGCACCACTTAAGTTGCTCTCATTATCCACTTAAACGTTCCCAGTACCACTTAAGCGTTGGTGGCGGCCGATAAGCGACCCATCAAGCCGATAAACACACAGCGGTTGCTCTCGGGCGAAACCACCCTCCGCCGCACATATCGCCTCGGGACACTATCGGCACCATCGGGCCCTTCCTCCGCCGCCCTGTTTGAACCGATAACTGGGACTGGAAGAGCCGATAAATAGGGAACTGGAAAGACTGGTGACTGGAAGAGCCGATAAAAAGGTGCTGGAAGAACCGATAAATAGGGAACTGGAAGGACTGGTCACTGGAAGAACCGATAAATAGGAACTGGAAGAACCAATACACAGGGAACTGGAAGGACTGGTAACTGGGAGACCGGTAACTGGGGAAATAAATATAACTGGTTTTAACTGACAAGGAAGGAGGAGGTAGAGGAAGGCGCTGGCGGTGAAGAAGCGAATTTCAAGAGCAAAAATAGGGACGTAACACACACACACACACACACACACATTAGCGTTCCCTGTACCCGGTTTGTTATCATCTGACGGAACCGGGCAACTCTCACAGCTCAAATACTAACTCATGGCTGCGTAAAATCCGGTGACCTTCCTTTACGAGGTAGGCATGCGTCTCCTTGGTTACTAGGCAAATCAGCCCTGCAGTCCGCCTACACCTGGCCATCAACTGAACTGAATGGGGTTCGGGGTCTGTGTCAGGTTAGGTTAAATGCGCTATAGAAGGATTGATATATGAGAAGAGAGAGAGAGAGAGAGAGGAATAAAACAGACGAGTTGGAGAGAGTTAATGGGCGTGGTGGAGTGCAATATGGGCGGGATAAAGGCGGTAAATGGGCGGATTAGCGAACAGTGGGTGGGGCTGAGGGAAAATAAGGCGGCTGGAGAGTAAAACAGTGGGCGGAATAGGGAACGAAAGTGGGCGGGTCAGGAAAAAAATGGGCGGGATTAATAGAGCAAGTGGGCGTGACGGAAAATTTATGCCAGGGATAAAATTAAAACAAATAATTACGTGGGCGGTTTTGGAGAAGTGGGCGGGAGGGGGTAGCAATGTGGGCGGAGATGAGATAATGTTTGGGTGGGTTAGGTGGGCGGAAGGAGAGACAACGGAAGGATTGAGAGAGGAAGTGGGCGGACGGAAGAAAAGAAAAAAAAAAAGGAAGTGTGACTGGCTAAAGGAAATAGTCGCCGGAATAGCTAGAGTGGGCGGGGTAGTGAGAGTGGGCGGGATTAGTAAAAGTGGGCGGCCTGAAAATATACACCCTCAAAGCAAATGAAAAAAAAATAAGCAAGTCATCGAAATCAGCGACCTATTAAAAAAAAAAAAAAAAAAAAAAGGCGGGATAAGAAAAAGTGGGCGGGTGGAAAAACAAGTGAGCGGAGTACAAGAAAAAAGTGGGCGGGCTGGAGAAAAAAGTGGGTGGGATGGAGAAAAAGTGGGCGGGATGAAGAAAAAGTGGGCGGGATGGAGAGAGAAAGTGGGCGGGATGGAGGAAAAGTGGGCGGATTAGTTGAAATAAGTGAGAGCGATGGATAAGCAGGCGGGATAGAGTGTAAGGATAAGGGATAGAAAGTAAGTCAGCACTGGATTCTTGCTATGTGAGGGTGGGATAAAAGTGGGCGGGATAGATGAATAGAAGAGGGTGGGATAGCAACAGTGGGCGGGAAAGATGACTATAAGAGGGTGGGATAGCAACACTGGGCGGGAAAGATGACTATAAGAGGGTGGGATGGGGAATAAGTGAGCGAAATAGGAAATAAGTGGGCGTGACAAAATAAGTGGGCGGTTTAAAGTGGACGTGGTAGAGAAAAATTAGGGTGGGACGGAAAATTTGGGTGGTACTGAGAATATGTGGGCGGGATTTAAAAAAAAAAGAAAAAAAAAGCGGAGTTGAGAATATCTGGTCTGGTTAGGAGAAAAGTGGGTGGAGAGAGAAATGGGCGGGGGATGAATGAGATGGGCGTGGTAGGAAAAAAGCGGGCGGTGGGGAGGAGCTCTATGGGCGGGGAAAGAGAGGGAAATGGGCGAGAGATGGGCGGAGGAAAAAGTGGGCGGGATGGGAAGTAAAAAGGGCGGGATTGAGAAAATAAGGGAGTAAAGGAGCGGGCAGGATGACGAACACAGCACCCGATCACGTACACATTCTCACCACTTCTGTAAATATTGAAGCCAGAATCAAACAGTATTCTTAACTGCGTAAAATAACATCGCTACATTCCTTTTTTTTTATATATATATATATATTTTTAAGTCGATCGGCTTTGGCACTTTTACGTAATATTATGAAAAGTTAACGTTAGGTTCCGAAGATCACATCCCTGTTTCGAAAGTGATCGCTTAGGTTCCCGTAATATACCGTAATGAAGTGAATCGATATTTACGTCCGCGACCGTACCCAGCCGGCGGTCAGCCCTAGAACCGGTCCGTTTAGCTTTCCCCTTCTGCCTGTCTTTCCCCTCTGTCAGTCTTTCCCCCTCTGCCTGTCTTTCCCCTCTGCCTGTCTTTGCCCGTCTGTCTGTCTTTCCCCCTCTGCCTGTCTTTCTCCCTCTGCCTGTCTTTTCACCTCTGCCTGTCTCTTAACTGCCTTTCCTCTCTGCCTGTGACGGTGTCGATTTTTTTACACCTTTAATTAATTATTATTTTTACATTTTTACGTTTCCATCCTGCTTTCTCCAGACGATTTTATTCAGCTTAGGATGTTCTCGGGTCTGTATTGTCGTTGGTTAATGAAGCTTCCAAACACCTAAGCGATTTATTCTGCTCATTACCCCATACTGTACGCTTCTGTGTTACGTAAATCCTTCCATTATCGCCATACCCTGCATAAGTAACGTACAGGAGGATACCACTCAGCTATATCCAAAAAATTAATCGCCCAGGAAGAGGTGTTAGGGAGCTTCCTTAACCGATGGAAACACGAACCTAAGACCTGCCGGGGAAAGATACCGCCTTCGTTAACCCTTTCAGTACGAGATCTTCCCCAGGTTAAATAAAAAGCGAACGGAAGTGGCAAGAAAATAAGGATATTGTGAAGGGGTAACTCTTAGAAGACGACTGAGGACTTACAGATCAAACCCCGGCTGATTCTCGACGGCTTTACCCGCCTCAGATGAACCTTAGAGTGTTCAGGGGTTCAGCGCTGTGTCCAGGCGTCTTGAAAGGAATGGAACGACTTTTTTTTTCCTGATTTCGATTTTCTTTGGAACGGAAAATTTGTATGTTTTTAGTCGCCAGTCCTTTCTACAGTGCATTAGTAAATAAATAAATACATAAACAAATGCGGTGGATTGTCGTAATCGGGAATGGGCGTGATAAAGATAAATATGTTATTGATATGGGCGGTGGAGGCTGGGAAGAGACATGGGCGTGATGAGGGGTAGTGATACGGGCATGGGCGTAATGGGAGCGGGGGTACAGATATGGGCGTGATAGGGACGGTATATATATATAGGCGTGATGAGGGCGAGGATAGAGAAGGGGCATGATTGGGGGCGGAGATACAGATATGGGCGGGATAGAGATATGGGCGTGATGGGGGCGGGGACAGAAATATGGGAGTGATGGGGGGCGGGGTTAGAGATATGGGCATGGTGGGGGCGGGGAGAGATATGGGCGTGGTGGGCAGCGGGGATACGGATAGGGGCGTGATAGACACCCATGGGCGGAGCAATTACCGGGAAGGAGTGAAGGTATGGGTAGGGATGATAAGCGATGGACAGGTCATCAGTGTGGGTGTAGTGTGGGTGTGGGCGAGGTGGTGGGAGATAGGCAAGGCTAAGGCGGGGTGGATATGGGCGGATAAGAAGCTAGTAATAAAGATGTGGTACGGTATTGATACTGGACGGGGGATTGGGTATATCTGGCCGGAGTAACAGTATATCGGTGGAGTATAACTGCATATCGGCGGAGTATAAGTATGTGCGGGGTATAATCTTAGGTCCGGAGTATTATCAGCGTTGTAGTATAATTATAGGCGAAGTCTAGGTATGGAGTATACATGGGAGTGATAGAGACCATGGGCGGAGTAGTTATATGGGTGGGGTATAATCACGGGCGGAGTGAAGGAACCAGGAGCGGAGTGTTAGTATAATTTTAACATTGGGTGGGCGCAGTCAACCTTATAGTAGTGTAACAGAGTAACAAAAACTAAAATCGTGGGTGGAATTATAGGTATATATACATATGGACGGGACGTAGTATATATGTGGGCATAGTAGTGGGGCAGGGGTGGGTATGGGCGGAGTATAGCGGAGTATTTCTATGGGCGGGGAGTAGGGACAAGTGTACAGTATAGGGCCGTAATTGGCACGTCTCCTTAGCACCATTTTCTCGGCGATTTAGGTTACAAGTCTTTTTACCCTCCAGTCCATTATCTGGCCTTTGGTTCCTTCTTCCTCGCATTAAAAAAAAAAGTCAAACTAAGTTGGCATTCGTAGTATCCATAAAAAATACGAGAATAAAAGAACTAATAGGCAAAATAAATCGCATACTGAAAGGTGAAAGGAAGCTAACAGTGTCACCTATACGTCCTTCAGGTAGGCGGGTTATAAAGAGATGGACGGGGGTGAAATGCAGATACACGTAGATAAGAGAGATAACAAGCGGTCTATAATATACTGGGCTATAACAAGGCTATCTTTAACGCTAAGGTGTGGGAGAAAAGGATGATAGAGATGGGCGGCGTATAGAAAAGATGGGCGGGGCAGAACTGAAACGGGCGGGGAAGAATCATGACGGGGCAGGGCAAGAGCGAATGGAGATGATGGGGCGAAAGGGGAGAGTTTGGGCGGAGTAGAGTCCAGAGCGAGAAAAAAAAAAGATGTGGACGTGATGGAACTACGGGCGGGGTTAGATGGAAATTGGCGGTAGATGGGCGGGATGGAGGACGATGGGCGGAATGGAAAATCATGGTTGGGAGAGATGTGGGCGAGAAATGAATGTAGTCTTAGTGTAAATGTGGGCGGGATATGGGTGGGCTAAAAATTTGGGCGGGGTAGAAGATAAGAAGGGCGAAGCATGTCTTGCGGGGACTGAAAGATGCAGGTTTGGATATGGGCGGAAGTGAAGTATATGGGCGGGAAAAAATTTGGGTGGAATGCATACATGGAAGAAGTTTATCAGCATGGGCGGAACAGAAATAAAATGGGCGTATTTACCTCTTGTGGCGTCGTGTGGTGGGCGTGAGGCGGAGAGGACGGTGAGGCGGGCTGCAGAGGCGGCCGAATCGTGCTGTTGGTGGGTGTGAGTGTGGGCGGCGGTCAGAGACACGCCTTCAGTCCCATCCCGCCCGTGGGTGGTGTCGGCGTGGGCGTGGTGGGCTCCCGGAACAAGGTCATACAGCCCGTCGCTCAGCCCGCCGGTTAGGGAGTCCATTTTGTGGGCGTGCGGGCGGAAGTCGAAACTGAACAGCGTTGTGGTAGTGTTAATGACACGACTGACACAATAGGTCCACCCGCGGGGGTCTGTGTGTGGCTGCCGTTACCTTAGCCTTCGTTATTGGCACCCTAGGCGTCGTTAATGGCACCGTAGGTCGTTAATGTCACCCTAGATCAGGCTATTTGCACCCAAGACGTCGTTGGTAGCACCCTAGGCGTCGCTACAGGCACCTCAGACGTCGCTATTAGCACCGCAGGCGTCGCAGTGGGTAACAAAGGCGTCACTATAGGCACCCCCCGGCGTCGCTAGAGGTAGCCTAGTGATCGGTATAGCCACTCAAGGCGTCGCTACAGGCTAGAGGCACCCTAGGCTAGGCTCCACCACCCTAGGCGATGCTCCACCACCCTAGGCGACCTCCCACTCCCTACTGCCGACAAATGACCGCCCACAAATCTGAAAGTGTGAGCCGTAATCCAGCCTTTAAGAGGTATTACCGTATCGACGCTACACCACAGAGCGAAGTTGATTTTGAGCGTGTGTTACAACAAGCGCTGTATCAAATAATGGAGTAACGTTGTGAGGGCTGGGGCTCCCCTCATTGGGCGGGGACCGAACCATGCCGGCCAATGGGAGCGCCGAACCCTCCACCAATCACCAACTGTGCCGCCATGGGTGGAGTCTGGCCCTCTGAGCTGACATCTGGGGAAATTGTTTTATTTTTAGTCCGTAAATTTAACACTGTCTTGGCTCCCGGCGTACAGTATATCCTGTTTACCGTTTACTCCTTCAATTAGACACGGCGTAAATGGATAAAGCGAAAGGAAAGAGGAAGGAATAAAGGAGGGAAGAGTGGCAAGAGGAAGGAAGGAAGGAAGGCCGTGGTGGTAAGGTTCCTTCGCGTCTGCCAGCAGCTGAGTCAGAGAAGAAGAGAGAGTGTGTTGCCAGATTTTTATTTTTGTAGCGGGGATTCCGGAGTACTCTTGGGCAGATCTGTCTTCCAGGAGTCGGGCCCTCTTACCTCTTGTTTTTTAGTCTCTTTCCTCTTTATTTTTGGACCCTTTCCTCCGGACGCTGTTTTTTTTGTCAAGGATGCTTTTAGAGACAGCGTCTTTTATTTAGTTTATTTTGTGTTTTGGTTTTCTCTTATATTGCTTATCTTTTTCAAATTTATTCTTTCCCCTATTTTTGGACCCTTTTCTTGACGTTATTTGGAGAGAGAGAGAGAGAGAGAGAGAGAGTACATTTTATCGTTCCATTCAGGTAATCTTAAATCTTACGTGTTCCAAAGTTTTTAATATTTTCTTCATTTTGTGTCATATCATCCGGACGCTGTATTTTGTCAAGACTGTCGGAGTGCCATTCTTTAGTCCATTTTGGTTTGATATTTATATGTATTAGACCTGGTGGGTCGAGGTGTCTTTGCCTTGTATCTTTCACTTTCCTCACTGTTTTCTTTACCTTTGGACTCTTATTTTTTTTAAATCAAGGTTGGCACTATATATAGGCACACGCGTCCTAGAAGGCTTATTATTATTATTATTATTATTATTATCATTATTGTTGTTGGTGTTGTTATTAAGTTACAGGGCTGAAAGTTAGTCGGAAGCTGCATCAGAGCGTTTAGTGGTAACATGTATGAAGGAAAAAAGTTGTTTTATCGTCTTGTGTACAAATTTTGAACATGTCTCTCTCTCTCTCTCTCTCTCTCTCTCTCTCTCTCTCTCTCTCTCTCTCTCTCTCTCTCTCTCTCTCTCTCTCTCTCTCTCACGTTATTCCTATGCCTACCCTCTCTTTCTTCCTTCATTTATTTCCATGTATTCACTCTCTTAATCTTTGAAATATTTAACTCTCTCTCTCTCTCTCTCTCTCTCTCTCTCTCTCTCTCTCTCTCTCTCTCTCTCTCACACACACACACACACACACACACACACACACACTGCCAATCACTCTACTCCTCTATTCTGACCTGCTTGGGGGCTTTGCGAAGTTGGGTTGGCCGGGGCGGGAGTTAAGAACAGTTTGGGTCTGCCTGTTTTCACTCGTACCCACAGATGTTGTTATTGTTCATTGTTATTATTGCTGTTGTTTTGATGTTCTCATTATTATTACTACCACTACTACTACTACTATTACTACTACTACTACTACTACTGCTGCTACTACTACTACTACTACTGCTGCTAGTACTACTACTGCTGCTACTACTACTACCACTACTACTACTGCTACTACTACTACTACTACTGCTGCTACTACTACTACTACTACTGCTGCTACTACTACTACTACTACTACTACTACTACTGCGGTTACTCGTATAGCTACTGTTATTGATGGTTTTGATTGTTCTCGTTACTATTATTATTTTTATTATTATTATTATTATTATTATTATTATGAATCGACATTATTATTTATTCATCCCTCAGAGGACTAATCTAGTACGTAGCCATGATGCGATAGAAAAAACAAAATAATTACGCCATTACTAGAGACGAGAAGCCATTTCAGAATTAAAATATATCGAAATGTGGCAGCAATAACAGTGTGGAGCTGGAGAGGGGCGCCTGCGTGTGGTGGCACTGATAGAACCGGGCAGCTGATCTGTAGTCCTTGGGTAGACCCCTCTCACCTCAATTGTTGGCCAGGTGTACTCAGACTGGAGGGTTGATTTGATTAGTAACCAAGGAGACCTATTCCTACCTAATAATTGCGGCCTTTGGTTCCTTCTTTCTTGCATAAAAAGAAATAAAAAGGTGTTCTCGTTGGTTAAGGAAGCTCCCTAACACCTATTCCTAAGCGATTTATTTTATTGCACCTTCCTGTCGTTTTCTGTTAGTTTTTACTCTGCATATGTAACATACAAAACGACATTAGCCATCCGTAGCCAAAAATAAATCGGCGAGGAGGAGGTGTTAGGGTGCTTCCATACCCGAGAATGTGGACCTAACACTGACTGGAATTTATACAACCAAGTCTTTAGTATTTAGTGGGCCAGTTCCCTCGAGTGATAGCAGACCGAGCAGTATGTCCATTTTTTATCAGTTTTTATGGCCTGTGATTATAGTATGCTCTCTCTCTCTCTCTCTCTCTCTCTCTCTCTCTCTCAGCAGCTTTCGAGATCATGTTAAATAATGTATAGATAGATAGATAGACGGATAGATAGACTGTAGGTAGATACTGGTAGATATAAATGGATAGAGACAAATGTGTATAACTATCTATATTTATCTATCTATCTATCTGCCTGTCTATCTATCAGGTATCTGTCCACATCTATTTATCCATCTATCTATCCGTCTGTCTCTATATATCTGTCGGGTATCTATCTATCCATCTATCTATTCCCCTCCTTTTGTCTGTCTACTTGTCTATATCTATCGGGTATCTATCTATCTGCCCCCCCCCTCCTTACAGGGCGTGTACCTGGTGATATAGAGTGATATAGCAGCTTGTGATGACTGATAGCGGTTTTATAGCACCTCATAACACCGTGGCCTTGGGGGGTTGTACGCCCCCCCAACCCCCTTCCCTCTCTCTCATTCACATTCCCTTACTCTTTCACTTATTTCCTCGATTACTCTCTCTCACACATGCAGATCCCCTTACTCTCTCTCTCTCTCTCTCTCTCTCTTTGTTCTTACCCTCTCCTCCTTCTCTCTCCTTTGTCGTTCATTGTTCCTTCTTCTTTACCGTAATCTTCCTTCCTCCTCTTTCCTTCTGTTTCTTTTTCATTTCTTTAGTTTCATTTTTCCTCTTCTTGCTGTTCTCTTTCTCTCTTCCCCTTCACCATCTCGTTTTTCTCTCCCGTTTTTCCTCCCCTTCTCCCTCCCCTCCTTCTTCCCTTTTTTATTCCTCCTCCTGCCCTTCTCTTGCTCTTTTCTCTTCTTCCTCCTCTTCCATGTCATTCTTACCTTTTTTCCCTCTACTTCCTCCTTACTTCTCATTTCTTCGTCAATTCTTCCTCCTCATTCCGTACTCGCTTCCTCCTCTTCCTAATCATCTCTCTCCTCCTCTTCCTTAACCTTCTCTCCTCCTCCTCTTCGTTAATCTTCTCTCTTCCTCCTCTTCCTTAATCTTCTCTCCTTCCTGTTATTTTTCCCTTATACTCTTCTAGTTCCCCCCTTTTTCCTTATTTCCTCCTCTCGTCTTTCATCCTCATCGTCCTTGCATCTCCTCCCCTCCTCCTCCTCCTCTTCCTCCCATATCTTCCATCAGTTCTTCGTATTTTCCACTGTCTCTTTAATTTCAAACTTTTTCCTCCACTCATCCTTTGTCTTTCTCTCTCCCCTCCACACGCATTTCTCCCTTTCTTTACACATTTATTTTCCCTTTTTATTCAAACTTTTATTCTTTCAAAATATCTTCTCTCCTTCACGTATTCTGAATTACTGGTCTCGTGTTTACATTATTCATTACGTTATTTGTAAAGTGTAATCTTAGGTAATGTTTTAGGGTACGTTAGATTTGGCTGCCTTGGTGTAAAATGTTTTAAGTTTAAGCTGGATTAGGTTAGGTTGTTTAGGTTTTGGCTGGATTAAGTTAGGGTGAACTAGGCTAGGTTAGGTTAGATTAGGGTAAATACTGCTAGGTTGGGATAGATAGTCAGCCGTTTGAGGTCACGATAGATTAGTTTTAGAGTTGCGTGTTTTTGATAGGCCGTAAGAGGCTTGGTGTCCCGGTGTTTTATTACCGCATGAGGGAGTGTGTTTTATCTTGTCAGTATATATATTTCTCCATGTAGGGTCACGTTTCCCTGTGTAGCCTTGTCATATTGTCATTGCTCCCCCAGGCTTCATTTTATCAGCCTTTATAGTCTCATATTTACAGGGTACTCTTACTTCTTCCCCCCATCCCTCCCGTCTCTGTTTCTCCCTCTTCCCTCTCCTCCTCCCCATCCTCTCTTACCTCTACCTCTCTGCTCTTTTTTCTTCCCCTCCCTCTCCTCACTCTTCTTTTTCTTTACCATCCATCCGTCTACAGCCCATCTGTATCTCTTTCATATCCCCCTGGCTTCCCTCTCCATTCCCTTCTCCCTCCCCCTTTCCCTCTTTCTTCTCTTCCCACTCTCCCCCTTCCTTCTCCTACCTCCCCTTCTTTCTTCCTTCTCTCTCCTCTCTCCCTCTTCCTCCTCTTCTCCCTCTCCCTCTTCCCGCTCCCTGCGCCTCCCCTCTTGCCCATTACACCCCTGCCTTTGAATCAGAACAAGTGAGACCATTATTATTACCATCATCACCATCACGCCTCACTAACCCCACTCCCCATCACTCATACACACACATGGCATCACACACACATTCCCTCCCTCTCTCTTCCTCCCTCCCTCTCCTTCCCTCCTTTCTGTAGTTCTTTCACCTTAACTTGGCCTGGATTTTCGTCATTTTGTCGTTTGTACCACGTAGCTCAGTGACAGAAAAGGAGTGTTATGGCTTTCCGCCCTTTCTACAGTACTTCGTGAGTAGCACCAACTCAGCACTTGAGAGGGAGAGGAGTGTTTTAGGCCAATTTACCGGAAAAGAAGCACAGCAGTCTGCCTATAATTCTCCCTCTCGTCACACCACATTTCATCCACCATCGTCCAGCCTAACATCCCTTATTCCTACGATACTTTGGGCTAACGTAACCAATCTTAACCTAGTCCTGTATCTAATCTAACCTAATCTGGCCCAACCCCTTCTTGTCAAACCAAACCGCCCTTGTCTCCACTCAGTCCCTCTTGACCTTAGCATAATCCTATATATAATCTAATCTAACCATACCTAATCTTACCCAACCCCATCCTATCTAACCAAACCTACCCATCTCCACTCAACCACTCGTGTAGTAAATGTGTTGACAGATGATAACATACACCCTCTCCTGGGAACATTACACTGATTTAAAACCTCAGGGACCTATCACCTTAACACACAGGGACATTAGGCTGTACCAGCATCGTATGGCAGGGGTATTATTATTTATTTATTATTATTATTATTATTATTATTATTATTATTATTATTATTATTATTACTACTACTACTACTATTATTATTATTTATTATTATTATTTTTTTTTCACAGTTGGTGCTTTATTATTATTATTATTATTATTATTATTATTATTATTATTTTGATATTCTAGCTGTTGTGTTGGTTTTTAATATTACGATGATTAATATTATTACCGGTATTTGTATTATCATCATTATACTGTAGGTAGCGGTGGCATCAGCATACAAATCATCAAGAGCTTCGTCAGTATCAGCATCACCAGCATTACCTTCGGCATCAGCGTCACCGTCACTATCCCCCGCATCACCACCACCACCCCAACATCACCATCCCCAGCATCACCATCCCCAGCATCACCATCCCCAGCATCATCACCAGCATCACCATCAGCGTCCCTAGCATCAGCATCACCACCACCACCACCACCACCACCACCTCCACCACCACCATCAACCTGACATACTGTACTTCAACAACTTCATTCTGTTCTTGCCACCGCCAGGGGATTTTACTCAGCAGTGGCGAGTGTGTGTGTGTGTGTGTGTGTGTGTGTGTGTGTGTGTGTGTGTGTGTGTGTGTGTGTGTGTGTGTGTGTGTGTGTGTGTTGCCAGCATTACCCAACCAGACAATAACACTAGATAACTCAGTCTGACCTCGGAGGGGGTCTTATTGGCTGGGAAATCCGACAATTATCACCTCAAACATGGCGCTATCACTCCATAACCCCCAACCCCTTCCCCCCCCACCACCACTACCACCATCCCCACCATCACTACCACCATCATCACCTCCCACCACCATTGCCACCATCATCTCCACCCATACCCCCACCACCACTGCCTCCATCATCTCCACCCTCACCTCCACCACCACTACCACCATCATCTCCACTCCCACCACCACCATCTCCACCACTACTGCCACCATTATCTCCATCACCACCACTACCACCATCATCTCCATCACCACCACTACCACCATCATCATCATCTCCATCACCACCACTACCACCATCATCATCATCTCCATCAGCACCACTACCACCATCATCATCTCCATCCCCACCACCACTACCACAATCATCTCTACCCCCACCCCCATCACCCCCATCACCACTACCACCCCCATCACCACTACCACCCTCACCACCACTACCACTGCCACCCCCACCTTCATCCCTACCTCCATCCTTACCACAATTACCACCATCACCTACATCCCCACCACAATTACCACCATAACCTCCACCCCCACCACCACCTCCACCCCCATCGGCACTACCCCCCCTACCACCACCACCATCGCACCAGCCCCGCACCCCACCCCAACCACTCCATAACCACCCCACCTACACCACCACCGATACCCACCACCACCACCCCCCACCACCCCCACCCCTACATCCACTACCACCCCCATCACCACAATCCCCCAGCACCCGCACCCCATCACAACCCCCACTACCATTTACATCACCTCACAACCCATTCAGGACGAGGATACACGAGATTTACATTAATAGATGATTTTATTCAGTTTTGGAGAGACTTAGAACAAGAGGAAATGTCAGTGTTGGGTTACTTCCTCACTGCTACAGGTTTCGCAAAAGATGAACAGAATAACAATATGGAGGGAGGTTTGTGGATACAGAAGTGATCGTTACTGGATAGGGAGAAACGGGTGTTGTTACTGATACGAATAGTAAGTAACGAAAATGGATATAAAATATACCAGTAAGTGTAAAAACACCTACTGGTATATATCACGGAACACCGTAATGCACGCGTAACTTTTCTTACCTATAATGCACGATGATACGGCTGTACACACACAATTATATATATATATATATATATATATATATATATATATTATATATACGGTATATATATATATATATATATATTATATTATATATACGGTATATATATATATATACTCATACACCCAAGTTATATATATATATATATATATATATATATATATATATATATATATATATATATATTATATATACGGTATATATATATACTCATGTACACCAAGTTACATATTCGCAGACATTCACGTACAGTGCACCGCACACTGACGTAGAGGCCATACGCACACGACACCTGACAAGGCAATATATCACAGGGCTGACGGCGAAAAAAACAGTGTGAGTGTATGTGTGTGTGTGTGTGTGGGAGCGG
Source organism: Coenobita brevimanus (assembly GCF_032717465.1). Taxonomy (NCBI): domain Eukaryota; kingdom Metazoa; phylum Arthropoda; class Malacostraca; order Decapoda; family Coenobitidae; genus Coenobita; species Coenobita brevimanus. The sequence goes on from NC_137051.1 coordinate 600,795, forward strand.
CACAGTTGGCCACCACACCCATGGGAATCCTGGACACCTTGCGCGTTGGGACCACATCATTTTCCGGGGATTTCTGAAGTTTTGTGTCAATTTTTCAACCTAGAGAGTGGCGATGTGTGCAGTCAAAGTGATATGTCCAACTCTTGTCTTGCGGCCCCTCCTAAACTGCATTAAATCGTGTGAGGAGCTGGCATAAAACTATGACATTAATGAAAAATAATGTACGTCATTTTTGCTCTATTCTTCCTCCCTCCAGACGGTTTTTACAGCTGAGTAAAATCCCCTCTCTGAAGGTATTACAGATGATTTACCCTTTACCCATCCACATTAACACCTCTTTGTGGACTCATTCTTGCTGTCCCGAACGAATTTGTAGGATTTTCTAACCTCTATAAATTCGTCTGTTCCTCACTTTCATGCCCTCCCTCATCTCCCCCCTTTCCCCCCTCATCTTCCCCTCTTTCCCTTGCCTCCCTCATCTCCCCCTCTTTCCCGTTCATTCTTCTGTATCCCTCTTTCCTCTTCCTTCCTCATCTCCCCCTTTTTCCTTTCCTCCCTCACCTCCCCATCTTTCCCTTTCCTCCCTCATCTTTCGCCTCCTTCTTCCTCCCTCACCTCCACCTCTATCCCTTCATTTCCTCTTCCCCCTTCGTCCTCACTCCCTAACCCAGCCTAGGTTTCTCTGATCTAATAGCCTAACCTGCCTCTCTAACCTAGCCTTCCCTAGCGTAACCTGTCTTAAACATTACTAAAAAAAAACAAAAAACTTGAAATTGCTCGTTTACATTTCCCATCCCTCCCTCAGTGCCCCTTCCCATCCCTCCCTTAATTTTCACTTTCTCTCATCCTGTTTTAACACCCTCTCCTTCCCCCACTCCTCCCTCAACACCCTCATCACCATCCCTTTCTAATCTCTCCCTCACCTCTCCATTCCAATTCCTCCCTTATCACGGCAATCACCCTACCCCCTTCTCACACCCTTTGTACCCCCACCCACCTGCTAGTCTCCCTTTTACCCCATCCCTATCATACTCCTTTATTCCTCCTCTCTCTTCATACGCCCTTTTCCTTTAACCCGCCTTCGTCCTTTTCACTACATTCCCTTATCCCTCCCTCCCTCCCTCCTTCCCCTTCCTGTCCTACTCCCTCTACCTCCCCCCTTCCCTCTCGGGACAGGACCCATCAGCTGATCTCCATAAACATTAGCGTCATAAATTTCACGGTGGTGACTGTCATTCAAGACGCCATCTGTTACCGACACCATCATTCACTTCAAACCAACGTCTCGCTCTCCAATACCGAGTACTTTAATTTTCCACCTTGGGCTGCCTCTCATATTTACAGCGTGTACACTCGCGAGCCATAACTTCTGCCTACGCCTTGTTCCTGCCTCGGTCTGAAAGGATGATGTAGTTAATAAAAAATACCTGCTGTTCGTAGTTAGTAAGTTTTCCTGGACTGCACGAGTACCTGGTAACTGTCAAAGCAAACCGCTCCTCACGTAGTCTAACAGAGCTTCAGAACAGGTGCCATAGATGACATCACGAGTTGGCGCCGATCCTCCGAAAGGCGGATAGTGGTCTGAAGCTTAAGGTGCAGTTTCATACTCCGGTCCACTAGGTTCACATCCAGACCAGCCTGGGGCCACCTTGAAATCCTGGCTTCTGATAAATTAATTTGTCACATATAAGAAAAAATAGTGTAATTTTTATTAGTTATGGAAATTATTACTGTTTATCAAATACCTATTTTTGCTGCATCCCCATATTTTCTAGTGTGTATTTTGAAAAGTAACCGTGTGAAGTAATAGTATTGAAGCGGGGGGGGGGAGAATTACATAACCAAACAAAATACCAGTGACATTACCTCCCAGTGGGTTAAAAGAGAGGTCTGTGCCACTGAGTAGATCACCCGACGCTGGAAATTACCGTCTGGTGTCAGCCAGAATGGGTCACAGTAGTAAAAAAAAAATCACATACGAGTGTTGCGTAACTTCAGTAATTAGTAAATTTGGAGAGTCCTACTGCTGTATCAAAAATTATTATACGACAGGAAAGTAATAGTGGTATATTACAGATAATCTTTATTAAAAATAGACGAAAGCGGAGTTATATTTAAAAAAAAAGTTAATAAGGAGAGAAATGACTGTAAATAAGGGATGATAGACAAACTGCTGTATTATTAATATCGATGAGTAGTTAGTTGAAAGGTAGAGGAAGTGAATAGACCCTTCGTAGTGACGTACAATAACACGCGATGACGGGCGGGGGAAAAAAAAAATCCCCAAACAGCTGTTACATTCGCTCCCCTCCCATCACCACCACACCCTCCTTCCCGCCCCTCCACCACACCCACCTTCCTTCCTGCCTCTTCACCACAGCCACCTTCCTTCCCACCCCTTCACCGCATCCACCCTCCCACCCTTCCACCACCTGCGCCGCTGCCATCCCAGCCTCAGCAGCAGTAGCATTAATCTCAGGCCCAGGAGCAGCAGCCCTAGTCCCAACCCAACCCTGGCAGCAACAGCTTTAGCCCCAGAACTAGCAGCCCCGGCCCCCAACAGCAGCAGCCTTGGCCCCAGCCCCATCAGCCCTGGCTTCAGTGTCACCAGCAACGGTCTTAGCCCCAATCTCAGGAGCAGTAGTGGCCCTGGTCCCAGCCCTAGCAGGGGCAATGCAGGTCCCAGTCCCTGCAGTGACTGCCCTGGCCCCAGTCCCCGCAGTAGCGGCCCTGGCCCCAGGCTTGGCAGTGGCTGTCTCGGCCCCAGCAGCGGCAGCCCTAGTCCCAGCAGTGGCAGTGGCAGCCCTAGCCTCGGTCCCAGCCCTGGCCCCGTCCCCAGCAGTAGGAGACCCTATTCCAGCAGTGGCCACCATGACCCCAGCCCCAGCAAACACCCCTGGCACCAGCAGTGACGCCCCCGGCCCCAGCCCCAGAAGCGGCTGCCCAGGCTCCAGCCCCAGCAGCAGTTGCATTAACCCCAGCCCCTGCAGTGGCAGCCCAGGCCCTGGCCCCAAGCCCTGGGCCCAAGCCCCAGCAGCAGCAACAACAGCCCTGGCCCCAGCAGTGACAGCCCTATCCCCGGCCCCAGCAGTGGCCTAAATGGCCCAATTCCCAGCAGCAGCAGCCCCGACCTTAGCCCCTGTAGTGGTAGACCTAGCCCTAAGTGGCTACCTCTAGTCCCAGCAGCAGCCACCCCCAGCCCCAGCAGTGGCCACCCAGGCCCTAGCCCCAGCAATGGTGGCTGCCCCTGGCTCCAGCAGCAGCTGCCCGATCTGGCCCGAACAGTGGCTACCCCCAGCCCTGGCCCAAACAGCAGCTACTACCGGCCCTGGCCCCAGCAGTATCTCCTCCTCCTCCTTCCTCAGTGCCAACCTCTTCTTTCTATTCCTTCCTCAGTGCCAGCCTCTTCCTTCTTCACCCCCTGCTTCTCCTCCGTCAGTGCCAGTCTCCTCCACCTCCTCCCTTAGTGTCAGCCTCTTCCTCCTTCTCCATAGTGTCAGTCTCTTCCATCTCCTTCCTCAGTGCCAGCCTCCTCCACCTCTTCCTCCGCTCAGTGCCGACATCTTCCCCTCCTTCCTCTGGGTTCTGTCCTCCTCCTCCTCCTTTAGTGCCAACTCCATTTTCTTACCTCGCTCTCTGTGCCATCCTCCTCCTACTGCTCTTCAGCAACGGCAACTCAGTTATCATTATTATTTATAATTATCATTATTATCATCATCCAGTATACATATAATGACCGTGATTACACTAACATACTCATATCTCTCTCCCCCACCAGGCTGCAGCAATCTCCCGTCACTGTTCAGGCCGAAGATGGATCATTTACCTCTGTTCATCATCCATCGGAATTGGTTGTCTTCAGTCAGTTACATCGGAATTGGAGTTCTTCAGTCAGCTGTAGTTGTTTTCTTGTTTTAAAGCGTGACCTTGATTTTTGTATGCATTTTTAAAAAAGATTTATTTACCTTAGATATTTTCCCATAATGGCCTTGTTTAGAATTTGCTATTGCTGTGCATTGGCAGTGGCCTTTCCTAAACTGCCATGGTCTTGTAATTAGTCAGTTTATAGCGCGCTCCTTATAGGGTAATGTAGGATTGGATGATGATGATATACTGTAGCTCACACCTTCTATCTAGTGTGATTCTTTTTTCCATGATGTTCTTGTTTAGAATTTGCTGTTGATATGCACCAGCAGTGGCCTTTCTTAAACTGCCAAGATCTTGTAATTAGTCAATTTCTAGTCAGTCAATCTCTATAGCACACTGTTTCTGTTTGTCATGTCCTAATTCACTAAGGCCGTGTACACAAAAATAACCTACGATTTTGGTCATGCCTATATGTGTGATTTGTAGATGAGGAAAAGGTGTACAGTGGCCTCTTACTATTTTTGGAAATTGTGAAACATGAACCCCTTTCAATCTGTAGGTCATCTCATTTTTGTTCCCCCCCCCCCTTATTTTTATTATAATTTTTCTTTATTTATATTCAAAATCCAGAATGGGATAGTACTATGGCCATGCATCCATTCCACAGCAGTTCATGACTATCACAGTAGTCAAAGTTCTTTTCTTAAAGTTCAGCATTCAAGATGAGAGAGGTTTTATATCTAATTAGTTTCAACAGTGTACAGAAATCCTATTTATCTATCTTGCCAGATGCCATAATCCCCTAAGGGGTGGCCATTGGACTTTGAGTTATTTGTTATACGGGGAGGGGCACTAACCCTCCACCAACCCACTTGCTGACACGTAGGAAGCACGTATGGTTTGGTTATATGGTTACCACCCAGCGTTGTAAATGGTTTCTTGGCTTACAGGAAACCGTTTGGCTTGTCATTCAATGTAAAGCCACCTGTAAAAGAAAGAAAAGCAATGAGAAAGTGACAGGAAAGATGGGAGAAATAGGAAGAGAGGAGAGCAGGCACAGAAAAAGTATGATAAAGGCTAGGGAAGGAGTAGGCAGCACTACATCAAGTGAGTGGATGATGATCGCCACCACTTACAGAAATCCACAAATATAATTTTCTCCCTACTGGAAAGGCCCCTTCGGCCATCACTTTACCATGTCATTGCCTGAAAATCATTTGTAGAACATGATGTATATTAGTTAATTTACCAGCACAGGTTGTTCACTCGTCCCAGAATACAAACTAAACTTAATGTATTTTGAGTAGCAAACTTGTGAAGAGGGAGGGACCATTATATAAATTAAGTCATGTATACCTACAATTTTTACAGTTTTATGCTTATGTGTATGACAGAATGAGGGATGCTTATCATTACTCCAACCCCCCCCCCCTCCACCAATAGGTATCATGCATTGAATTGTATTAGATGCAGTCCTGAGCAAAAGTTTGCTAGTAATCCTTTGCCAGCATTATCTCTTGCCTTCATCATTCTCTCTCTCTCTCTCTCTCTCTCTCTCTCTCTCTCTCTCTCTCTCTCTCTCTCTCTCTCTCTCTCTCTCTCTCGTCACCTAAAACAAGATTGTGTAACATCTTCACTGGCAGATTGTTGGTGTACTTTTGGTCATAGTTGTACATCCTTCAAAAAAAGTACAGTGTTTAGTTACTGGGTTAGATGGTCAGGATAGGAGCAGATTCCTTATACACAGGTGGGTCTGTTAGATAGATAACTCAGACTGTGCTGACTGTTAACTTTATTGTGCCGTGTTATATATTGTAAGAGTACACATTCCAAGGCAAATCACTACCATCACAGAGGCAGTCATATGTATCAGCACTGGATCCGTATTTCAAAATGCAAGTGACACGATAATTGTGAGGGATGGGAGAAGAGGTCCGAACTATGGAACATATTTAGTTTATAATTGAACATAATACGTATTGTTATTATTATTTTAACTTGAATACTTGATACTATATTCTTGTTATTCTTGGCTGCATTAGTAGTATTTTGATGCTTTATTTATGTTGAGGGAAATTGCTACAGTATCTTCTTTAGCTATTGATTTTGTCCATTTCACGTATTCTTTCATGCATTTTATCTCTTAAATATCCATATATTGTCCTAAATACATTTAGGGTTGTAATGAGAGGGGCACTCACCATCCACTCACTCGATGTAGTGCTGCTCCCGGGTGTCTGCCCTTTCCTTTCCTCCATCCTTCTTTCCTTCTGTCCTCTTCTGTCTTTCCTTCAGTCTTTCCTCGTCCTCCTGCCTACAGGTGACTTTACACCCCCTCTTCTATCTTTCCTTCATTATTTCCTCTTCCTTCTCCCTGTGGGTGACTCTACACTGAGTGACAAGCCAAATGGTTTCCTCTACACCAGGAAACCATTTACTACGTTGGGTGGTAACCATATAACCAAATTTTGGCGCCTGGTGGATTATTAGGTAAATATGGCGCTCCAATCAGATCGAGCCGGTGAAGGTTTATATCCAAGGGATGGTTGGGGTTTATTGCTCACATAATGCCACTCAGGAATGAGTGAGGCTGGTCACTCTCATCTTAAATGTCAGGACCAACTGCCTAGCCCTGGGCTCCTATGCTCCTCATGGGGCAATGTAGGATTGGATGATGGATAGATACATATCTTTAATGCTCATCAACAAAAGTTTTAGTAGCACCATGAATTAAAACAAGATTACACAGCAAACAATAATTATTTTTCATATAGTAACAAATGTTAATACAATTGTAAAGTGTTTTATAGCAGTGTACAAGGAATATTATACATGACAAAATTATAAATATGGCCCCAAATCCTTGAGCTTTTGATTGTGTGTAATTTATTTTTAATTTTATACTCTCAGTATTCTGATAACTTTATTGAAATTAGGATGTATACTTTTCCTTTCTCCTTCCTCTTCCTTTCATTGTGTTTCTCTTCTTCCTTCCACAGTGTCTTCCTCCTCCTCCGTCTTAATTGCCAGTCTCTTCCTACCCATTCCCCATTGCCTTCCCGTTCCTACACCTTCCCCAGTGCCTTCCTCTTCCTACACCTTCCCCAGTGCCTTCCCCTTCCTACACCTTCCCCAGTGCCTTCCCCTTCCTACACCTTCCCCAGTGCCTTCCCCTTCCTACACCTTCCCCAGTGCCTTCCTCTTCCTACACCTTCCCCAGTGCCTTCCTCTTCCTACACCTTCCCCAGTGCCTTCCTCTTCCTACACCTTCCCCAGTGCCTTCCCCTTCCTACACCTTCCCCAGTGCCTTCCCCTTCCTACACCTTCCCCAGTGCCTTCCCCTTCCCCAGTGTCTTCCCCTTCCTATACCTTCCCCAGTGCCTTCCCCTTCTTACACTTTCCCCAGTGCCTTCCCCTTCCTTTTCCTTCCCCAGTGCCTTTCCCTTCCTACTCCTTCCCCAGTGTCTTCCCCTTCTTACACTCTCCATTGCCTTCCCGTTCCTACACCTTCCCCAGTTCCTTCCCGTTCCTACTCCTTCCCCAGCACCTTCCCCTTCCCCAGTGCCTTTCCTTTCCTACACCTTTCCCTTCCTACTCCTTCCCCAGTGCCTTTCCCTTCCTACTCCTTCCCCAGTGCCTTCCCATTCCTACTCCTTCCCCTTTGCCTTCCCCTTCCTACTCCTTCCCCAGTGCCTTCTAGTTCCTACACCTTCCCCAGTGCCTTCTAGTTCCTACACCTTCCCCTTCCTACACCTTCCCCAGTGTCTTCCCCTTCCTACACCTTCCCCAGTGCCTTCCCCTTCCTACACCTTCCCCTTCCTACACCTTCCCCAGTGTCTTCCCCTTCCTACACCTTCCCCAGTGCCTTCCCCTTCCTACACCTTCCCCAGTGCCTTCCCCTTCCTACACCTTCCCCTTCCTACACCTTCCCCAGTGTCTTCCCCTTCCTACACCTTCCCCAGTGCCTTCCCCTTCCTACACCTTCCCCTTCCTACTCCTTCCCCAGTGCCTTCTAGTTCCTACACCTTCCCCAGTGCCTTCTAGTTCCTACACCTTCCCCAGTGCCTTCCAGTTCCTACACCTTCCCCAGTGTCTTCCCCTTCCTACACCTTCCCCAGTGCCTTCCCCTTCCTACTCCTTCCCCTTCCCACACCTTCCCCTTCCCACACCTTCCCCAGTGTCTTCCCCTTCCTACTCCTTCCCCAGTGCCTTCCCCTTCCAACTCCTTCCCCAGTGCCTTCCCCCTCCTACTCCTTCCTCAGTGCCTTCCCCTTCCTACACCTTCCCCATCCTATCCTTCCCCAGTGCCTTTCCCTTCTTACTCCTTCCCCTTCCTGCTCCCTCCCCAGTGCCTTCCCCTTCCTACTCCTTCCCCAATGTCTTCCCCTTCCTACACATTCTCCAGTGCCTACCCCTTCCCCTTCCTACACCTTCCCCAGTGTCTTCCCCTTCCCCTTCCTACTCCTTCCCCTTCCTGCTCCCTCCCCAGTGCCTTCCCCTTCCTACTCCTTCCCCAATGTCTTCCCCTTCCTACACATTCTCCAGTGCCTACCCCTTCCCCTTCCTACACCTTCCCCAGTGTCTTCCCCTTCCCCTTCCTACTCCTTCCCCTTCCCCAGTGCTTTCCTCTTCCAACACCTTCCCCAGTGCCTTCCCCTTCCTACTCCTTCCCCAGTGCATTCCCCTTCCTACATCTTCCCCATCCTAATCCTTCCCCTTCCTATTCCTTCCCCAGTGCCTTGCTCTTCCTACACCTTCCCCAGTGCCTTCCCCTTCCTACTCCTTCCCCAGTGCCTTTCCCTTACTCCTTCCCCAGTGCCTTCCCCTTCCCCTTCCTACACATTCCCCAGTGCCTTCCCCTTCCTACTCCTTCCTCTTCTTACACCTTCCCCAGTGTCTTTCCCTTCCTACTCCTTCCCCAGTACCTTCCCCTTCCTACACATTCCCCAGTGCCTTCCCTTTCCTACTCCTTCCCTAGTGTCATCCCCTTCCTACACCTTCCCCAGTGCCTTCCCCTTCCAACTCCTTCCCCAGTGCCTTCTTCCTACACCTTCCCCAGTGCCTTCCCCTTCCAACTCCTTCCCCAGTGCCTTCTTCCTACACCTTCCCCAGTGCCTTCTTCCTACACCTTCCCCAGTGCCTTCTTCCTACACCTTCCCCAGTGCCTTCTTCCTACACCTTCCCCTTCCTACTCCTTCCCCAGTGCCTTCCCCTTCCAACTCCTTCCCCAGTGCCTTCTTCCTACACCTTCCCCTTCCTACTCCTTCCCCAGTGCATTCCCCTTCCTACACCTTCCCCTTCCTACTCCTTTCCCCAGTGCCTTCCCCTTCCTACACCTTCCCCAGTGCCATCACCTTGCTACTCCTTCTCCAGTGCCTTCCCCTTCCTACTTCCACAGTGCCTTCTCCTTCCTACACCTTCCACACTGCCTTCCCCTTCCTACACCTTTCCCAGTGCCTTCCCCTTGCTACTCCTTCCCCAGAGCTTTCTTGTCCTTAGTGGCTGCTTCCTCCTCCTCTTCCCTCCAACTTTCTCTGCTTTGCCCCCATTCCACCCCATCTCTCTTTGACCCCTTGCTCTTTCACTTCCCATTTGTCTTCTTTGCCTCTCCCTTTCCTGTCTCTCTTGTCCCTTCTACCTCTCATCACTCCTTCCTTCGTTTTTACTTTCTCTTTCTCCCTCCCCCTCTACACTCTCTTTGCCTCCCCCTCACCCCTCTTCTGCCTCTCATTCTTTCTCCCCCCTCCTCTCTCTGCTTTCTGTGTGTATCTTATGTTTAAATTCTCTCTATAACCTCTCATCTTTGCTGTCTATCATTTTTAAATTCTCTCACTCTGCTGTCTGTCTATATTTCATTTTTAAATTCTCTCTCCTCCCTCTTTTCTTTGCCCGTCTCTCCTGCCCCTCCCTCCTTCCCCCCCCCCTCTCTCTCTCCCCAGCCCCTCCCTTCCTCCCCCCCCCTCTCTCTCTCACTACCCATCTTTCCCTTCCCACACAGTTTTAAAAAACTTATATTCTTGTTTATTTTTAATGAAAGTGTTTGGTAGGATCATGAATAAAAAACAGGTGTAAAGCGGAAATCTTTATTTATTCTTACTTTAATAAATGTTAATACAATTGTAATATGTTGTATAGGATTATGTATGAAACTGTACATGCAGGATGATTTCTGTGTGTATGTATATATATATATATATATATACACACACACACACACACAAACATCCTGTATATTGTATATTGTAATGTAATTTTTAATTTTACTCTTGCAGTCTTCTGATGTGACTATTGAATTCATGCTGTATACTTTTCCTTTCTCAGTGCCTTTCTTCCTTACTCTTCATTTTCTTTCCAGTATCTTCCTCTTCCTTCCAACTATTATTCTCTTTCACCTCTCCCCCTTCACCATCTCCTTCCACCTTTTGTCTTTGGCTCTACCTCCCCCTCTCTTCTCTTTCCCTCTGTCTTCCTCTCTCTATCCACCCTTCCTCTTCCTTATCCTCCCTCCATCCTCTTCCTCACCTCTCTCTCTCACACTCTCCTGCCTCTTCTTTCCACCCATCCATTTCCCCTAACCCTCATCTGCCTCTCTTCCTCCCCCTCATCTCTTTCTCCTGCCTTTCTCTCCCTCTCCCACTTACATTCTGATTCTGCCTCTCCCCCTCCCCCACTCTCTTCCTCCTCCTGCCTCTCCCTTCCCCCACTCCCATCTCCTCATCCTCTCTCCCCCACTCTCTTCCTCCACCTGCCTCTCCCTTCCCCCACTCCCATCTCCTCATCCTCTCTCTCTATCCTCCCTCCCCCCTCCTTTTTTTCCCTCTGCCCCCCCCCCCTCTCTATCCCCCTAATTTTTCTTCCTGTCCCCTCCCCCTCCTCGTGCTCCTTTCGTATCCAACTATTCTTTTCTCTCCCCCCCCCACTTCCGCCCCTCTAACTCCCCCCCTTTGCCTTTCCTCTCATCCTTCTACTCTCCCTCCCCCCTCTTTCCTTCTCTTCTGCCCCTCTCTCTATCCCTCTCCCCTCAACTCTTTCTCCCCCCACCCCTCTTCTGCCACTCTCCCTCCCACCTCCAACTCCTCTTTTTCTCTCCTCTCTTTACTCCCTTCCTCCTCCTGTGTCTCCCTATCCCCTCCTCTGCCTCTTTATCCCCCTCACCTTTCATTATCCCTCTCCCCCCTCCTCTTGTGCTCCTCCCACCCTGCCTCTATTTTCTCCCTCCCCACCCTTCTTCTGCCCCTCTGCCTCCTTCTGCTCTTCCTTCCCTCATCCTCTTCTCTCCCCCCACCACTCTTCCTCCCCTTTACCTCTTCTGCCCCTCTCTCTTTACCTTATCTATGCCTCTCCCCTTACTTCTGCTGCTCTTTCTCCTTCCCCCCCCCCACCTGCCCCTCTTTACCCCTTCCTCCTCTGGCTTTCCTGTCCCTTTTGCCTCCCTGTATCTCTCCCAAACCTTATTTTCCCCCTCCTTCCTCCTATACCGTACCTTCCCCTACTCCCCTCCCTATCTATTTATCCATATTTTAAGATATTAAATACTATAATGAATATATAAATGTATTATAACACATACAAAATAATAAGTTTGTGTACAATACATTAGTTTTACTTATATACTGTATATTAACTATAAATAAAATATTTGATGTAAAAGATTCAACGGTTTGATATATATATATATATATACACGTGTATATATATATATATATATATATATATATATATATACACGTATATATATATATATATATATGTATATATATATATATATACACGTGTATATATATATATATATATATATATATATACACGTGTATATATATATATATATATATATATATA
>NC_137051.1:617500-717500 GCF_032717465.1 Coenobita brevimanus
CGAAGAGGTGAAGGGAGAGAGAGGGGAGGTTGAAGAAAAGAGAGGGGAGGTTGAAGAAAAGAGAGGGGAGGTTGAAGAAAAAAGAGGGGTAGAGGGTAAGAAGAGGCAGAGGAAAAGAGAGGAGGGGCTAAGAGAGAAGAAAAGAGGGGCAGAGATAGAAAGGAAGGGAAGGTAATAGGGGGGAGAGGAGTCGTGGGGAGAAAGATAGGGGAGGTAGAGGTAAGGGGAGAGAGGGAGGGGGGAAGTGGGACAGGGAGACAAAGAAGGAGGTTGGGGAAAGACAGGGAGAGACTACCAATGGACTGTAGAGAGATGTAAAAATGAGTGGAATGGGAGAGACAGGGACTCACTGGGTTGAAGGGGGGGGGGGGAGTAGACAGGTAGGTTGAAGCACATAATAATAAACACTTGGTTGAAGTAGTTTACAAATGCTACATCTTGGTATTAACAATGTTTTCTGTTAACTGAAAGCTGAACTATGTGCCAAAAGCAATTAATTTCCAACATTTCACTAGAAACTGATGAAAACATGACAGATAGGTAATATTTGTAAATGTAAGAATCTTAATTTGGACTTAAGCTAAAATAATGTTTCCTACTTAATAATGATTGTGTGACTATAGTTCTTTGATTTTTAATTGGCCCAGGTTTTTGACTTAAGCATCTACTCTCTTTCCATATCACTTCTGCGTGACTAGCACCATATTCTTGTGAATTTTACCCAGGATTACAAGACAATGTCACTCTTAGGCCAAGTTAAGATGAAGAGAGTATATTGTTACCCATGAACTTCATACATCTTGTAATTGTTATCATACAAAAGTACAAAATAAAGTGATGCATACCCTATGGTTTTTCTGTGTCCATATCCTTGAGTACTGGGTGTATAGACAACATATCACTTAAAAATATAAAGATAATTAAACAACAGTGATGGGATACAGATATTAACCTATATATATATATTAATGGATCGTGTGCACATGACACATACAGTACATATGTAACCAAAGTTGATGGATCATTATGTGCAGATGATGCTACATACTGTACATACATATGTAAACAAATTTAAAGGATTATTATGTGTGCATGACTGCATACATACACACATATTTATGTAAGGTTAATGGATCATTATGTGCACATGACACTACATAAGTAGACAGATACATACATATGTAATGTGCATTGAGTGCATTCATGTGCGGGTATTAAGCCATGCTCGTGGGCGTATGTGAGTATACGTATGTAAGTACTCCTGTATACAAGTATGTATGTATGAATGTACATGTGTTTGCCAATTGCATGTCTTATACAAACCCATAATTGTTTTGTTGAGTTCACCTGTGTGTATGATAAAGAATGCGTCAGTGTGTGTGTGTGTGTGTGTGTAAATTATAGTTAAGACCTACAAACCACCCAAGACTGAGACATGTGCATATGTGTGTATGTTTGTGTGTGTATCTATGTGTATGTAAGAGTGCTTGTGAATTAAAGTACTGACCTACACACCATCCATGATTGTGTGTGTGTGTGTGTGTACTTCTGAATCTGGAGAGAGGAGGACGAGCCCTTGAATTTATATGAAGTTTGATATATCCTTTTCAACATACAAATACAACATTGACAACAAACATAGATAACTTTCTATGCAGTCACATGGATAAATTTTAATAGATACACAAATACATAAATAGATACACAGATGAGTGGATGGATAGACTGATACACATCCCTACAGCCTTCAGATACTGATACATTTACACGGTCATATCTCATGCCTCCCAGCCACTTTTTAGAAATATTATGATTTTTTGCTCTTTTCAGTCAAATTTTATTATTATTTTATGACACGGGCAATTAAAATTTATACTTTTTTAAGCTGGTAACTATAGTTTTCTCATGTTTTCTTAAGAGTTAATTATGAATCATCAAGTGGTAAGCCATATAACATAAAACATAATGCATTGATTTATACTGGTGTAAACTGAAACATCAGTATTCTGTGCTGGCTCTGCAACAATAACTGAACTCAAATAAACTCAGATGTCCTTCAGAGTGGACGGTAATTAATTTTACATTAAGCATATATTCAATGCAAACCACCTTAGTTTATTGTGAAGCTAATAGCAGAACATTTTGTGTCCACTATATTAAAGATGCAACATCAAATAGCACATTTGGAACACCGTTTGATTCCCAAGTACGAAGAATAATTTTCTTAACAATTCATATATTCGTGGTATAACAGGAAATATATCAAAAGATGCTATTTGAGGTGAGGCAAACTACACCAGAAAAATATAACAAGCATAATACCAGACTTGTGGTATAATTAAAATACAGTACACCAAAAGAAGTGATATGAGGTATGAGACAATATATCAGAAAAATATTTTGCGACATAACAGGAAATATACCAACAGAAGCGATTTGAAGTATAACAAGGCAACATACATAAGAAAAATATAACAAGCATAATACCAGACTTGTGGTATAACAGGAAATATACCAGAAGCATGTATGTGGTATAACAAGGCACAGTATATCTTAATAACAAGCATAATACTGTAACTAGCCTTGGGATATAACAGAATATACCAAAAAGAAGCAATATGAGGTATGAAGAGACAAATACTGTGCCTCCATACTGACTTATAAAGCCCATCTCAAACATATATATATATATATATATATATATATATATATATATATATATATATATATATAAATATATAAAATACAATATTTTCACACCATACTTTGCTGTATGGTGGAGTGCTTATTTTTTAGTGAAACTGAATCGCTTTAGGATGTCACCCTTATTATAAGATGTCACCAAATGCCAAGATAATCCAAGCACCTCTCTTATTACTAAACCTTTAAGTAACATCACCAAGTATTATGTCACCATGCATATATTGTAATGACACCAGGCATATATTTTGTCACCAGGCATACAATTTGTCACCAAGCATATATTTTTATGCCAACAAACATATTTTAATGCCACTAAGTTAACTGTGTGCTACTAGACAAACTTTGTCAATAAATTGCAGCTTTCAGCTAGAGTGATCTTCATTCATGTGCTTCTAGTAGCTCTAATATATGGTCGTGAAGAGGGACGCCTTTATGCAGTGGTGCCAATATAACCGGGTGCTTCTACTGCCCATCTACACAAACACCCCTCGACTCATCTCCCAAAAGAGTCGTGCCCTGCAGGACAATTTCAACATCCCTCGACTCATCTCCCAAACAAGGGTTGTGGGCTGCAGGAGGGCAATTTCAGGCTGCTATCCACAGGGTTCATATTTGCAATGAACCTGGAGCCACAGCAACAATATACACATGAAGATCACTCTACCCAGGTCCACCACGAGGAGGTAAGCTGCTCGGACCCACACCATGCCCGTCCCAACCACCCTACCATTGGACATGCTGCCATCATCATCATTATATAGGCCTTGCAGTTTTACATGTTAGTCTGTCTCTATGTTGACTGATGGCAGTAAACTTGTTGACTGATGGCAGTAAACGTTTGATTTCAGGAGAAACGTTTCGAACTGGAGGCATTAAATATGGCCTTCAATTTCTTGAGCTTCGTCTTGGTCTTGATCTTCTTTAGAACACACCAAGAACAGGAACTGGTGTGTGTGTGTGAGAAGAAAACACACCAACAGGAACTGGTGAGTGTTAGGAGAAAACACACCAACAGGAAGTGGTGTGTGTGAGGACAAAACACACCAATGGGAACTGGTGCGTGTAAGGAGAAAACACACCAACAGGAGCTGATGTGTATGAGAAGGAGAAAACACACCAACAAGAACTGATGTGTGTGTGTGGAGAAAACACACCAACAAGAAATGGTGTGTGTGACAAAGAAAACACACCACGAACAGGAGCTGGCGTGCGTAAGGAGAAAACACACCAAGAACAGGAGCTGGCGTGCGTAAGGAGAAAACACACCCATAGGAACTGGTGTGCGTGACAAAGACAACACACCAAGAACAGAAGCCGGTGTGTACGGAATGGTGAGCTCACACCGAGAACAGGATCAAACGCCAGCCGCAAATAAATTTCCGGTCACGAAACACGTAGCACCTTCCATCCAACTAATCTACATCCCAGGTTCTACTGAGCGAATCAAGCCAGCCATATCACGGCCTCAGCACAGATATTTTTGTAAGGGGTAGCTTGGTGACATTTTGGTGACATCTTACTTTTCTAATATAGAAAAGTTCATCCAATTTGGAAACCTTATCGTTTGGTGACATAACATAAGTAGGATGTTGGATGTTTTATATATAATATAAAACAATTTCTTCACCCACTTAGAAACCTAACAGAATGGAGGGACCCTAGGATTATGATATAGAATATTCAGGTGCTGCAAGTAGATGTGGCCGAAACAGATCTAAATCATGACAGGTGGTTGGGGTTCTTGCCTACCTAGGCAATGGTGCGTGAAGACTGAGAGGATGTGAAATATGTATCAGCGTCCCACGTATGACATTCAGATAAGTGCTGGTGCCCTGATTAACGAGCAACACATCGGCCCAGACTATACACAAATCAACAAGTTTGACACCATCAGCAATGACATCAGTGTTACAGATGTTGATGACCTCACAGATATGGTGCCACTCAGGGTGAAATGGAATATAGCCCGATTGTTTGTTGTGCCCAAGGGTTATGGCCTCAAAAGCGTCCTCTCAGGTACATCCAACACCCACACGGCATATAATAAACATTTTAGATAAAAATTATTAAAATCAAAATTGAAAAGACATTATTCAATAGAAAAAAATAAAAAATAAGCAACCACGTGATTGTCACACGCAAGGGCCGAGTGCATGTGACGGCCGGAACGTCCCCCCTTTGTGACATCTCGCCGTTCACCTTACCTGCCTGTTGTGGGTTCGCGCAGTACAACCTAGGGCCAGGGCATCACATTTAAGACCCCTTCTTAGCGACCCCCTCGTAAGAAGACCATCCCCACACAACAGACACGCATGGCGATACGACATCAATTTGACAGAAACTGGGGGGATATGTATTTGTGGACTATTCTAAGTACCCAGCCACCCAGACTTCACACGAAGAGAGACAGTGAGAGAGACAAGGGGGATGGAAGGGGGGGGATATTTACTCAATTTAGCCAGTGAAAACACCTGAAATTCAGTACGGTAAACGATACGGTAATGAACCATACCAAGTCAGGGTTTGGCAAATTTTTACGGCCGGATACCCAATCCTGACACCAACCCTCCCCAATTTATCCGGGCTTGGGACCGGCATTGAGTTGAGCTGGCTTCCTCCTGGGATCAAACGCAACTCAATGGCTGGGTTAAAATGTCATTTGCTCCTTTCAATCTAACTTGGCCTAAAACACCACTTTTACTTCCATCCATCCATTAACAATCAGAGAAATAGGACAAAATTCAATTAATTTCAAAAAGAGTACATGAGGCAAAATGAGGAAATGTAACATGAAATTTATGACAGAAACGAAAAGAAGGAAGAAATACATGGAGAGGTTACTTAAATACGTACGTTTCCGAAGACTCTCACCCTGATGATGCCGCTACACCAGATGACGAGGATTTAACTTAGATGTTGACAAAGGAAATGCACAAGCAGCAACATCTCAGCAACAACAAGAAGTGCACCAGCAGCAACATCTCAACAACAACAACAAGTGCACAAGCGGCACCATCTCAACAATAACACTATCAGGCCTGATTGCAGAAAACAGAAGTTTGATCTGAATAGTAACCAAGGAGATTCTAAAGCTTGATTTGACTTGTATAAAACCATGGATATTCTAAAGCTTGATTGCAAGAAATAGAGGTACGATTTGACTAGTAACCAAGGAGATTCTAGAGTATGACAGCAGGAAAGAGGTTTGATTTGACTAGTAACCAAGGAGATTCTAGAGTATGACTGCAGGAAAGGGGTTTGATTTGACTAGTAACCAAGGATATTCTAGAGTATGACAGCAGGAAAGAGGTTTGATATGACTAGTAACCAAGGACATTCTAACATATGATGGCAAGATGTAGACAAACTGAAGGCCCGATATTACTACTAACCAAGGAGATGCATTACCTGTAGACTTAAGTGATACAATAAAACAAACTGTGTGTGTTACATAATCATATATCAAAACCACCACATTCTAGATTACATACATCGCTATATTATATTTACAGAAAGATCATTATAACTACTTATGTTGTTATATCTGTAGACTTAAGATACAAAGATGCATATATCCACATAACCAGTGGCAATAATCACACACACACACACACACACACACACACACACACACACACACACACACACAACAAGTGGCAATGACCATTCTCTCTCTCTCATAATTATAACAGACTCTATCAGTTACCACAGGAACAAATACTTATTCCACAATGTATAAGCATATTTTAGAAAAGATCATCTTCCTTCATAACATATTGTAAAAAAAAAAAAAAAAAAAAAAAAAAAGAAAAAAAAAAAGGCCATATTCTTTAATAACTGATAATGAACAGCACATGTTAGTTGTAGAATTAGATATTAGGAGTACTAGAGATGGTTCAGGTGGAGAGAATGAGCACCTAACTGGGAATGTACTGTACTGTATATGCACAATGAGGCTAGGAGTGTTTAAGGACAGAATGGAGAATAAGACTGACTAGGAGTATATATGGGGAGAACGAGAGAGTGACTAGGAGTGTATATGGAGAATGAGAGAGTGACTAGGAGTGTATAGAGAAAGAAGGGGAACGACACTGACTAGGGGTGTATATGGACAGAATGATACTGGCTGAGATTATATAGGGAGAGAATGAGATATTGACATGGAGTGAATATGGAGAGAAAGGAGAATGACTGAGTAGGAGTGCATAAGAAGTATGCAGAGAGTGACTAGGAGTGAATATTAGAGATGTGGAAAGAGGAGGGGAAGGGAGAAACCGAGGATGAGGAGGGATGAGGTATATAATTGAGGGGGGTGTGAGCTGGAGATAGATTTAGTATACTTGCTGCCTCAAAAACAATCACAGGTACAGTACTACCATTTTCTTTAACAAACTAAGCACTTTGTATCTTAAAAGAGTTCATACTGTACTCCAAATGTCATCAAATGAGATGAGAATGGCATTCCAATGTAACAATACCCGTGATGTGATGAAAACCTATCCCCCCAAGCCAAGGGGGTACGAAGAGTTAGGTGCAGCTTCAATTCTGGTAGCCATGCAGGTCAACTGTAAGGCAAATACGAGCTTCAGTACCACTACATTAACTTCACTTTCACAAATGAAATGACACTTTCACAGGAATCAATCACAATGGTAACAACCTACAAATCTTCACAAAGCTATACCTCAAATGCGTGTCACCATTATATTTTCCTCAACTCTTCATTACTGTACATTTCACAAGAATCAAAGTAGCACCTATGTGTTCTGTACATTCAATGTCTGTGTTATAAAACATACTGAAAAATAATACATTGTGTTTTGCTTCTATATTGTGCTACACTATATCTGAATTTAAGATGTACTCTTAACACTTATGAAAGCTGTAATATCATACAAACAAAGTGAATTCTACAGTGCAGATGTCAAGTTTCCTTATTTTACATACATAAAGAAGCAGTATTAACAAGATTTAGCTCACACAAAATGAACCTGGGCCATCAAGTAACTGACTACAGGCAATATTTTTGGTGGCACAAAAAACTTCATAGCATATCCTCCTCTGCCATTAATTGTGCTTATTAAACCACAATGTTGTCTTGTCCATTCTTTATATGATTCTAATCTTAGACTACAATATTTTTATTTTACAATAATTATAAGCTAGGACAAAGCCCTTGCGAGTCTCTCGTCATGTACAGTAATCTCTCATTTCTCCGGACATGAGCCAAGGCATGTCTGGGTAGTGGCAACATCTGGATAATGAACACTATTCCCCTACCATACCCAGACCCTACCTATACCCAACCTCTAACCTGTACTTAACCCATTTGTACAGTACCTGTGCTGAATTTGGCAGTGTTTTCCAGTCATTCAAGCAAATTAGGACATCAAAACAAAAAGGAATGTCCAAAGTAATGTTAACGACCAAGAAAACCAAGCAGCAACACCACTGAAAAAAAGAAACACCCTACCTATATAGCTACTACTGTATGTACAGTACTCCTCCTTATTTTGGCAGTGTTCTCCAGTCATTCTGCCATATTTTGAAGAGCAAAACATACATAGGATTATCCAAAATAATTCTCAACACCAAAAAAAATATGCAAAACACTGAAAATCAAAAAACACCAAACCTATACTCTACAGTACTGTATATACAGTACCCCTCCTAATTTTGGCACTGTTTTCAGGTCAATCTGCCATATTTAGAAACCAAAACACACATACAAATATCCAAAGTAATGCTAAACACCAAGAAAACCTTGGGGGAAAAAAAAAAAAAAAAAAAAAAAAAAACTACATATACACTAAAGTACAGCAGGTGGTAGGTGGTGGCGACCATCATCCACTCACTTGATGTAGGGCTGCCTACTTAGTTGGAATGGAAGTTAATATAAGAGAAACTGATTACAACTGCTTAAGTAATGAATTTACAGTACTCTTTCAATTGTCTGTTGTCATAACATTCATTTTTTCATTCATTGCCAGACGCCATGTATCCCAAACGGGGTGGCCAAGGGCTTAGAGTTAATTGTTTTACAGGGAGGGGCACTAATCCTCCACCAACTCCACTTAACACGTAGGGAGAAGTGCTTTTTGCTCAGCTCTTAAAACAATGTCTGGCGAAATTAGGCAATATCTGGCTCATTGACGAGAAGCAATCAGTGGTACTATGCATTTTTTGGCAGTGTTGTGTGTCATCCAGCTCAGACACGGGACCCAATCGGCATGTGGACAGACCCTGCAGCACACCAGCCAGTCACAATGCGTTGTGGGAGCGGCCCACTCGATGCGCCAAGCCTGCAGTCGCTCTCTGTCTCACCTGTGGATGCCGTATAATGAGGATGTATCTGTGCTTTGTGCATTTGTGACCCAGGCAGTGGATACCCCCTTGTGAAGTGACAGCTTGTGGGGTCCCCCCATGCTGGAGTAATCTTTGTGGGAACCAGTCACCACTAGACCGCATGGGATTAAGTGCACTGTATTGCATGCTGTACTACTCTACCCTCCATCAATGACAACACTTGTGAGTACTGTACAGTATGATTATAAAGTGACTATGATTACATTACATACTGTACTGCTGTACTATATATTCCGGTAGTGTCATACTGTATTGTATTTTATGCTTAATTTTAATCTTTTACTCAGGGTAATATCTTATTAAAATTTTTAGGAAAGAGGATCAAGACAGAGAACTTAGGGTTGTGACCTTATCCAGCTCAATGCCAAATGGATGGCCAATTGGGGGTACCGACACAATATCCGGCTGGGGAGTTGGCTGAATTACATTGGATGATTGTTAGAGTACTGTACAGTGAGGTCTCCCAATACCAATATGCAACAATATAGTTGACAAAATGCGCCACATACTGGAAATTTTGCATATTAGAAACCAATGAATCAATGGAAATAAATGTGCAGTATATGGTCAACACCTCACCCTACCTTGCCATTTACAGTACCGTACTTCATTACTATCATTTTAAGAAGGACTTGTAGCCTATTCAAAGAAAAAGAGAACTGTGAATGAAGTGTGCTAAGTAGCGCTCCATTTGTATAACTGCGGGATTAGCAATCTTATTGCGCCCGTCCAACTGCTGGCCTCCATGAGTCTTGACAGTTCGTAAAATTTGCTCGTAACTCACCTGGTTGGCTACCCCATTGCAATTTAACAGTATGGCTCGGTAGGAATCTGCTTTTCAAGAATTTGGGCAGCTCATACCTGCTGGCAAGACAGCCCCATTTCCTGCACACATCATCAAAATAGACAACAGAGTAAGGGCTGAGTTTTGTGCATTATGCATGGTAGTTACACTGCAAGAAGGAATTCCAATTATGAATTATATTCAATATAATCAAACAAGATGTGACCCAGTTGTGAGTGAAGGGACTTTTTAAATGATACAACTGAGTAAGCACTAACAGCATCATCTGACAGAGAATTCCAGGGGTCTATACATCTGATACTGAAAAACCTGCGTCTAGGCTGTAGTGCAGGGTTTGGTTACCTTGAACCCATGGCCCCTAGTGAGAGTTAATGATGAGAAAAAAGTCCATGCAATGCAACTAAGGACTGGTAATGAAATATTTTCAAGCATTTAATAAGGTCTGCTCTGATCAGTCTCCTTTTTACAGAATGGCTACATGTCCAGATTTTTCAGACGGTCTGCATAACACAGTTTGGACAGGCCACTGATCTACTTGGTCCATCTGCGCTGTACAGATTCCAGAAGCCTCAGGTCACCATGGTACCCTGTGTTCCATAGTGCAGCCAAACTCCAGGAGAGGTCTAATGTGGGATTTGAAAAGTCAACATAAATCTCGGTCACGACTGAAGGTGGATTTCAATAAATTATTTGCCAACCTTGCGCTTTTCTATGGTACGATAGTTCTTCTGCGTGTGAAATTTCAGCGAACTGTCAACCAAGATACCCAGGTCTTTGTGTAGTTTCTACGGAGAAACTAGTGTTGTTCATCTGATAATGCTGAAATGAGCCAATGAGTTCCAATCCACTGGCCCTCTCTGACATCATAGTACAGTGTACTTGTCGAGATTGAAACATAAACCCCAGGACTCAGCAACCTTGTACACCATATCTCTGTCTTTCTGGCAAGTACTTTTATCTACAGCTAACTTAGAACTGGTGTTCTAGCATAATTTGAGGTAAATCTTCATGACGTCAGCAAAGAATTTGCATTTGGAAGGTATATATGATGGCAGAAAGTTTATACAGTATATATCAGAAAGAGCACAGGGGCCCAAACAGATCCCTGGGGGACAACCCTGAGAACATTTTGGGAACATGTACAGCCAGACACTGACACTTGCATGGTGCAGCTGGACAAGAAGTCAGAGATCCAGGTCAGAATGGAACTGTTGACTCCGAGTAGCCTCAGCTTGTCAGCGAGTATCAAATGGTTGACAATGTCAAAAGCTTTGCTAAAGTCAAACAAGACAACATCCACAATGTACCCAGTGTCCAACCACACTGTTGCATCATTATACACAAGTAACAGTTGGTCATCAACTGTTCTGCCTTGTCTGAATCCATACTGCTCATCTGACTAAACTCCAATAGTATAAAAGTAGTTGTATGATGCCTCTCCAATAATTCTCTCCAGAGTTTTACAGTAGACAGAAGTTAGGCTAATAGGCTTGTAGTTAAGAGGCGTGTGTTGAGAGCCTTTCTTGAATTTAGGAATGATAATAGATCTCTTTCCAATCATGTAGCAATGTACCAATGGTGACAGACTTTTGATATATCAAAAACAAGGGAAAAGCTAAGGCTGGGCAATATTTCAGAAGGATAGGGTGCAGACCATCAGGTCCCATACTGGTGTTCAGGTTCAATGCCACGAGCCTATTTTCTCACTTCTTGCAAGGATAACTCACTCTATCGAGAGCAGCCTCAAAAGTTTGGTGAGGGAGGGGAGGGTAAGGAACATGTGTTGAGTAAACTGTACAAAAATTTGTAGGAAAGTTTCTGCCATCTAAGAACAGTCTGATGATAACACTCCGTTGTCTAACTTTATGAGGCCTATTGAGGGTGTACCTATTTTCTTATTTCCGATGTACTGGTGAAATGGTTTTGAGGAAATCTGTAGTTTTCTAATCAATGACTTTTCATGACTGATTTACATATGTATATTTGTAATTACGAAAGCTGCCACTGAGAGAGTAGTAGCGTGATAGAGCTCCAAAAGCATCAGGAGATAACTTCCATAAATACTCCTGGGGTGTTTGAATGTTTCCCAATCTTTTCTATGATGGTTTTCCAAGGCCTTGGGAGGTGATCTAGCACGTGGGGGAGGTGTGCTGGGCATATTCGACACATACTGGCCAACTAATGGGCTCAGGATAGACTGCAATCTGTCATACCATACATAAGATCAATTGATAAGGTAGGCTTTGGAATTCAAACCGTCACTCTATTTCAAGCAGATGATCATTCATTTTGCTGTAATCAGCTTTATGCCATGTGTGCTTGGAGTACAAATAACTATCTGTCACAACGCCTGCCAGAAAATGATATCGTAGTAGCACTGGACAGAGCCCACAGTTAGGCAGGGGACTCGCTATCTCAATTTCTCCTTTTGACATTCTCAGATGTTAAGATCTAGTGTGTTGTCCAAGCTTAAATATGTGGGCATTGTTACCCACTGGTGAAAACCCAGTGATACAAAACAATCCAGGAACGACAAGTGGACGGGAGGATATTTCATTGCCAGTGCCATGTCTGACTGCCAACTGATAAGAGGTACATTAAAGTCCCTAAGTACCTCTTTGGAAGGACAGAAGTCTAGTAGGATATTTAGTTGTTAGGTTATCAGCATCACTGACGGAGGGAGGACAGTATATAACAATTACATACAAGTTGAATGCTAGAATGTGGATGGCACAGACATTATCACAGTTGATATTAACATTTACATAGCTTATATGACTCCTAATATAGATTCATACTCCATGCTTAGTTGCTTACGGGTACTGTCTTTAGTGTCAGTACATGAGAGGCTAAACTAATTAATCCGGGCAAAGGAATCGGGGATTTCAGGCAGCAGCCAGGATTCACCGACACCAGAAAACATCTATATCGCTAACTGACAGAAAAAGAGATTATACTGTATCTATGTATGTATATATATATATATATATATATATATCTATACACACGGTATTTTACTTATAATACTATTTACATTATAGAAACCAAATTTCAAATTGTTAAAAACTCAATGTTGCCTCGGAGGACTGGGAGATCATTGGTTTAAATTACTTGTAGGTGTACACGGCTATCTCATGAATGGGCTACAGCATTGTTTAAAGGAGTATGGGGGGGGGATCGAAAACACCAGCTGGGTCCATTAAGTCCCATGTATAGCTGTGGCTTCCCCACCAAAATGAGGCCTAGCTGGATGGGTCACAAGAGAGTGTGGCAGTAGTGGGTCCCATGACCCCTCCTCCATTGGCAGTGCTACGTTGTGCACGTCTGGCACACATTTCCATTCTTTGGTTGTATGTCACGTCTCTGCCGATATAAATGTGGCTAAATTGGGCATTGTGCAACTTCCTCACTCCTGAGAATGTTCCACATTGTTGATTCACCTACGCCAAGTTCATGTCCAATATCTGAGTTCCTTTTGGAGTTTTCAACTCCAAACTGATCCTCTTATTCTTGGAATGAAGCGATGGGGCCATGATGTAACAGGTTAGCAAGAGATCTTGAACAGTGCTAAAAACACCACAATATGAGAGTGCAGCACAGGCAGACACAGACTATGGATCTTCAGACTTGGCTTGAGAAATGCCGTGAGGGAGGGAAAGGTCAGGAAACTGATCAGCCATCTCATGGTGACTTCGGATACCTCCGTTTTTAGTGGGAACACCATTTTTTCCTTTGATTTCAGATGATGGATTAACATTTTATAATCACATTTTACATATTAACAAATTTATTTTTATCTTGTGTCAATTTCACACATTACCGCTATGTGTTTTGCATAGTTACCGAGATCCTGCACATTAGGTGACCCCACTGTACTCTGTTACTTGGGTGCAATTCCAAAAATATAGGAAACTGTTGTGGTTGCATGAATATTACCTGTACAAAATTACGGTAAGCATTTTTGCAAACGCTTAAAGCAATCACTATGATAATTAGCCTATAGCCTGAGAAAAATAAATACTGATGGGCGCTCGCCTGCATTTTCACCTGCATCACTGATATGCTTCTGGAGATTAAGTCTGTTTAATGAATTACAACGGGATGTTCTCACTGTTGCCCTTCAGTAACATCTACTTCAAGCAAAACAAAGGAATTATAGCGATAGAAAAAGTTGCACGTATGGAAAATGACCATCATCATCTTTAACACAAAATATTTTAGCCAAAGGCACAGCATTTTAACCCAAAAATATTGAAAATGCAAATTATGGGTGCCATTGTTTCGGCCACATAGTTCCTACCTCAAAACAATTTGCGGACTACACTGACCACCAGGAACATACAATCATGAAAATTACAAAGAAAAAGCAACGTGGGTTTAAATATGGCGTACAGCTTCTTACGGGTTGCAGATAAAAATTCCTTCTAACAGCCTCCTCAGTCTCAGCATTACCCATAAAAGTCACTTGTAATAATCACTAGCCATGCTATATATCAGCAGCAACTCCTACCTAAGCTAAAATCAATGAGACCATACTTGCAAACATAACTTACCAAACCGCTGGCAGGTGAAATCAACTTTGATAGACCTTGGGTGAAATCACCTTCCTCACCGTTCTTCGAAGTTAATGCACTTTCAGCTACGTCAGCTTAATCATAATCACATGGAAAGGTACTCGTAAGTTCGATATCAATTACTTTAGGGGGATGGAATTCGCCCCAGGGTCAAACTATCGAAAATCTTATGGACACAATCGAGTACGAACAACTCTCGCAAAATGGCGTCGCTGTACCACTTGATCATCACGATTCACGCCCGTCCCTACAACCCACCCCCACAATTTTCGGAACTTTTAACTCAATTTCCTAACTTTTTGTAATGCAATTATGTACTTTATAAATTTAAAACAAGACAGGCACATTGCATTTATTTGTAAATATATGATTATAACTATGGTTTGTTTCATACTTTCAGATTATAAAACTTTACTTTCCTGGTTTTACACTGATTTTTCACTTTTCTAATACTACGACTATAACGTACAAATTATCTTTCTGTCCTAACGATAAGAAATGGCACTTGGATCGCATACTAGAAAATTACTCCTCCGAAATGTTTCTTCTCCTCTCTCTCCACAATAATTTGCCATTTCTCTCTACAGTATACATCTCTGTTTATCGATAGGCTTACATTACTGCCTAACAATACCACCACAATTTATGTTAATTAACGTTTTCGTACAATGTTCTACCTGCAAGTGAAAAGCTATCGTACGGTAAATACAATAGCTGACCATTTCATAATGAACGTTCTAAGATAATATCCCGGCCACTCAAGATATTCATCCCTAGGTCAAATCAACAGTATGATCATAAACTAAGCTCTGTATAAGCCACACACAATACAATATTCACATATGCTACATACATAATACAAAATTCACAGATCCTACAGTCACATATATTGTACTTAAAATCACATTCCATTGATGAATTTATCTAGGAACCACAAGCAAATGTTCGAGTGAGTTCTTTGTTCTTTTATCATGATATGAGGATAAGACAACATACAGGTTTCTGGTTAATCTTGACATTTTCACTTGAAAAATATATTTAATCCCTTTGAGGACAGCACTTGAAGATGCAGAAATAGAATGCACAGATTTTTTTTTTTTTTTAAGTAAACACTGACTTACAGACTATGGTGACTGTGTACAGTATACTAAGCACATAACTAAGCACCTGAAAGATGAAATTCAAACATACCTGAACTCTTAATATCTAATGTCAGTAAGGAAGCACATTCCCCAAGTGTTCCACTCTCCTTGGATACATCAGTGTTCTGGGTACACAGTGTACAGTATAACTGACAAGCAAAGCACCCAACAAACAAACTCTCAAATTACGACACAAGGCACCAACTTTCATAACAAAAGTCCCTGTTCAAGTCCTTACACAAAGGTCATGTGGTCTGTACTGGACTGACTGTGCATCATATTACTGTACACCACTGCCACGCCCTCAATGTGCATTCTAGGAAGCCTAGTACTGTCCAGGTAGCCAAATGTGGCACTACACATCCTCAGATACAGTACTGCACTATCACTTGGAATATCACAAGTAGCCTACATGTGGCAAGCATACAAAAACTCAACTATAGAGTACATTATATGCATTTACATGCCGAAAGTTTAAATACCAATACTGCCTACATCATGATATGCTACAGGTATGTATCATGGACTGCTAAGAAATTTGTTAATACCTTCTATAGCAGGAACTGAAAAACTTGGGGAAACTACTAAGTCAGCTTCACGGGAATCAATGTAATTCCAATAAGCCATATTGTGACTGACTGTAAACTCAACTGCAAACAAGATGGTCAAAAAACGGTAGCAGGCTGAGGACTGACTGACCATGAGGGAAACTACTACAGTATCATGTCCAGCAGATTATTAGGGCACAACATATGTCTTATCTTGACTAATGCATGTCTGATGGTTAAGTTTAATTTTTATTATGGGTTTAACAGACCCTATAAAGATGTTACTACTACAGTACTGTACAATCAAAATCAAAAGTTAGCTACATTTCCCTGCTGGCAGTGGCAATATGAGTTGTTACATGAAAAATCTGTATATGGGACTGATAGAACTATGAAGTTCAAATGAGTAAAGTACAAGATGGAAGGATTGATGTTCCACAAGGAATGAGAATTTCCCATACCAAGTACAGTATAATGCTCACAGGGAATTCTCAGCTTTGCATGTGACACTACCTGTATATATCATTCTTAATCCTTATTTCTACAATCAAACATCTTTACTTGTTAAAAATGTTTTATTTGTTAGACTAAACAATATACATCTCTACTTGTTATAAATGTTTTATCTGTTAAACTACAATACCTGTACTGTACTTTATACTTTCAACTTACGGTATTACTACTGTATATGTGCTCAACACTACAATCTACACAGCACTGATATCTTACAGTAAGCATAACTAATGGAGTGACATGCACAAAAAAAAAAATGGAAGTCTTGTTAGGTCAAGGGTATGACTATTAAAAAGAAAAAGTTAACTCCTGGAATCTGAAGATGTATTTTTCAGTTCGTTCTTGCTACCTCCAGATGGTTATACTGTACTATACTCTGCATGAGAGACTTTTTGAACTGGAGAGGTTAGATACAGTATAAGCTGCATTAGCCCGTTTATTACTGACGTGCTCTCATAAGCTGTATAAAATCACTTTGTTGCTGCAAAAATTAAAAAAACACTCCATCATCAGAAGGAAGGCAGGTACAGTGCTAAGGCACGGTATATCTATCACATTGAGGCCGCTGTTGAGTTCACTTTTATATAAACCATCTCATTGTTAATTTGTTTTCAGCTCCGCATTTGATTTATCCATTCATTAATCATCCAAATTCTTTACTGCATGATCAGGAACACAAAAGCCCAGGGTCAGGCTACTCCATCAAAACATACAGTATTCTGCAAGAGACTAGTTGCTTCCCTCTAAAGGGCATTACTGTATATGGGCAATATAATCCAACCACCACCCCTAAGGTATACTCTTGTGGGACATCTAGTTGGATTGCCGAAAGATACTATGGCACTTCAACATCTTAGTCCCATCATAACTCTCTAACAAGTGCATTCAAATATCATTACCACTTCTTCTGCCATTTTCTGGTTTCCTGAGCAACATTAACTTAATCGTTACACGGCTAGCCCTTACTTTACTCTCACTAGTTACTGTACTTCAGGACTATATTTTGTTCACCTTAGGAGAATCTTTTCAGACTGGATGGGTTACATATTTGGCCTTCATTAATCCCTTCACAACAAGAGGTCTCCCCTAAACTGTATCAAACAGTCTGCATTATATGTAAAATATATACCTCCTCAGGCTGAAATGGGTAAACAGCTCTCCTCTCCCACTTCCCTACCCTTAATTCCTCCTCTCCTTTCCTGTCCTTCACTGCCCACTTTTCTTCCTCCCTCAACTCCTTTTCCTTCTCCATCTTTCCCTCTGTACATCCCTGTACCTAACAACCAATTTAACCTAACCTAACCTAACCAACCATACCTAATCTACAAGGCCTTACCTAACCTATACCACAACCTAATCTAGCCTAATCAATTAAACAAACTTAATCTAACCTGACCTTACCTAACCATATTTAACGTACCCTAAACCTAACATAACCAAACTAACTTCAATCAATCCTCCTCCTCCTCTTCACTCGTTTACCTTTTCACTCATTCACTCATCCCTCCATCTTCACTCTCCTGCCCCTCAAAATCTGATGAAAAATATGTATCCAGTATCTCCTCAGCCTTGCTCCTTATGGTCGGGTTCACATGCTGCTGTAGCACCTCCAAATGACTCACACCATCTGCTGCTCGAAATTCTTCCATGGCACCACTCACTAGTTCGGGTTCCTTGAGAAAATGAAAAAATACGAGAATCAGTTATGCTCTCAGGGTCTAATGACTTACTCATTGCTACATGAGACTGTCAAATGTTAAATAAAATATTAAAGCTGTCCCAGTCATGAGAATGCTGACAGTAGTAACACCCTCTGGCTCTTATGCTTCACTCTCAGCTGAATAAAATAATCTAACATCAGCTACAATACAATACTCGAGTTGTGTTGATCACCAGTGTTAAGAAGCTATTCTTCATCATCATAATCACCACCACAATACCTGTGTTTATATGGGTGTTCCTGAAGATGTTACTGTTGAACTCTACTGCCCAGTTACACAAACATACTTCAATTTCCTCCTCATTTCTTAAAAGGAGGAAAATGGACTGCAGGTGAAGAGTAGCTTCAGTCTTCTGTTGACTGACTTCACGTCCAGATAGGCCCTGGGCTTAATCATCAAGAATGTACCATCTACCAATGCTTCACTGCCCTTCCATACTGTTCTCAAGTTACAGGGAATTTGTGTAACCAGCTCTTCGTGAAATGAGTTTAAATTAGGATGGGTTAATTAAGGTTAGATTAATTAGGCTGTGGTTATGTTAGGCTAGGGTAATCTAGGTTAAGTTTGGGTTAGGTCAGGTTATTTTTACATTAGGTTAATTTATATGAATGCTTAACATAGCATTCATATGAACTAACCTAACCTAACTAACCTAGCCTAACCTAACCTAAACTTAGATTATTCTACTCTAACCTAACTGCAGCCTAAATTAACCTAACCTTAATTAACCCATCCTAATTCAGACTCACTTCACGAATTCACTAGGGAATTCATGAAATCGCTGGTTACACAAATTCTCTGTAACATATATACAGTATGTTAAGAGCAGCTTCCTTCTGTTCACCTTTGGAAGGAAAATTTTCTATATGATCATAGCCTTTGGTTCTTCCTTTTCTGTACTAAATAAAAATCTTAAACTTCTTACATCACACAAAGGATTTTAAAACATTGCACCCAAATAGATGGGTAAATTAATTAACTCAAAACTCAGTAGAAAACAATACCTTCAGAATGTTATGTATAGTAGTGAGAGCAACAGTGACACTGGATGTCTCAGTAGCAGCCAGCACTCCTGCCATGCCTGTCATACCTCCAGCCTTCACCAGTGCATCCATCTGTCCCAGACTGCCATTGGTCATCACATTACCCAGTGCCCACGCCGCTTCACGCTGCAACTCCAGTGAACCCTGAAGGATCATCAACAAAGTTATAAACTTACTCATTACAGTCACAGCTTCCTAACAACAAGTCATCATTACCTCAGAAATCAATCCATTCAATTATCCAAACTTGTAACCCAACTGGAGAACACGTGCCTGAGGATAAAAATAAAATACAAGCTACAGTATGTCACTGGACTAAAAAGGCTGATCCTCCACCAATACAACCCCTGATCAACTCTGACCTGATTGAGGGCAGCCACCAGGTCAGGTAGGATACCCTCATCAACCACATGTTGGATCTGGTCCTTAGTGCCGGCAGTGAGGTTGGAGAGTGCCCAGGCAGCGTCCCTGCGCAGCGCCATGTGATGGTGGGAGCGCAGCAGCTTCGCGTACAGTGGCACAACACCTGCCGCCACAACTGCATCCGTCTGGCAAGGTATTTAACTCTTTCAGTGCCATATTTATCAGAACCCTAACCCTGCTTCCCACAAATCAACAGTCTGGTCAGAAAATAAAAGTTAACTCCACAGCTGACTCCAATATTCAGAGAATTACAGATACAACCTTGAAATAAGCTAACCTGTTCATCATTGCCGACAGTCAAATTTCCAGTTGCTCTGAGTGCCGGCACCACCTTCTGGCGGTGACCTGACCCCAGGTGTCTGACCAGTGCCGGCAGAGCACCCGAGTCCATAACTACCTGCAGACTGATGTCATCCAGGTCAGCGATGTAGCCGATCGCCCACAGCGCATCAACTGGACCCAAATGATGCAGGAATGATAGAACAATATGTTTCCATAAGCTGCCTTTTTCACATTCCTTTCAGCCTCCTCAAGCAAGGAATCTGACTTCACCAGAGAACCAAGGTGGCCTGCCATCATCCTCTGCATCAAGATGGTCAACTAGCTCCTTGAGTACTAGCATGCAGGCATACTACTACTGTATACAATTCCTCAGCAGTTAACCTCCATTTTCTCCAAAGCCTTATTCCTAGCTTAAAGTAATAAATCAAACTAAATACAATCACCCATGATGACTTACCATTGACCTCTGTGTCAGGGTGATCGAGAAGCTCCTTGAGCATTTGTACACAGGTGCGGCACTGGTCTACCTCCATCACCTGGCTTTTGTGGCGGAATAGGTTGGCCAACACCCATGCCACCACTCGCACCAGTGACACCTGTGAGTTGCAGTAAACCTTTTTAACTATCATTTGACAACTGATAAGTTGAGGTAAATCTCGGCAAACATCATACAGTAAATCTTCATCAGAATTACAGAATCCTGGGGGAAAAAAAATACCATCTAATAAAGACACTTACAGGTGGCTCTGAGCTTTTACAGCCAGTGTACTTGGTGTCCAGCGAGTCCAGAAGAGGTGAAACTATACCGGCACTCACTACAAAGTTCCTCTGTCGTTCACCATCCCCGGTAATGTTGCCGAGTGCCCATGCAGCCTGCTCTCGCACCTCGATGCTGCGTGACTTCAGCAGCTCGATAAGGATGGGTACAGCACCTCCATCTGATAAAGGGTCAAGGCAGGCATAATGGAAAAAAAAAAAGTCACAAATGCAGCCAGATGTAAACATTTCCAAATGCTTAATAATGTACAGATTCCGTCAATGTATGGATCAAAGTTTTCTTTTGTGACACACAGGATGACTGCCAAATATATGCAGACAGCTGGACATGTAAAAAAAAAAAATGACAATACCTTGATCCACAGAACACCCTGACAAATGTCTATATTCTACAGTATGTGGCACAGGAGGCTTAGTAACACCTTCCTTAGCAACTTGGTCTGCATATGAAACCATAACATTCTCATTTAATTTAACAGTTTCGATCACACAGCTCAGATTAATAATAGAGGATACCAATGTGTAATAGGTGAAATAAGATGTCACTCATTTTCCAGAATCACTCAAAACAAGAGACAAAGCCACGTACCAACTACTGCCCGGGTCTGCTCTGATGTGCCAGCTGCCAGATTGGTTAGGGTCCACGTGGCCTCAAACTGCAGGGTGGTGCTACATGGATGGCAAAAGCATTTCAGTTAACCTCTTAAATACAGTTACAGAATTTAATTATACACATAATCCCGCTACCAGGCAACAATTTTGTTCAGCTGGGGATACTACCCTAGTAGTGAGAGGTTTACTGAAAGCTATACTTACACATTTCTAGCTTAATGTCTCCTATGTTGGATAAAATCTGAAGACAGCAAGAATTAAGAAAAAATATATATATATATATATATATATATATATCGCCAGACTGAATGTGTTAATATTTCCAGTATGGTAAAATAATATCTAGTCTTGCATTACCTTTATGAAGTGTTAAGTCTTTAACAATTGAGGGTAAGTGACTGGTCTATATCCCTAGTGGCATTATGACTGAAATATTTCCAGCTACCTCTATGGGATTCAACTTTATACACACACAGCACACACATTACCATCACCTATTCCTATGACAACTGGCACTGATTATACTTAATCAAACTCTTGTGATATACACATACTGAAATATATTACATTTTTCTTACACAGGTTAAAAACTCCCTCTAAAAGCATGACTCCTAACAGAGTACTGTATATTCAAAACCAAAGATGAAACTTGAAACATCAAAAAATATACACTCATATTAAATGGAATTTATGAAGGCTACATCTAACTCCTCCAGTTCAAATTCTCTCCAAAATCTGAAGAGAATCATCATGAGAACAAAAGCAAAATAAATGCACTACTAAAAGGGTTAACCTACTCTTCCTAAATGTCTATTATCTCCCTGCTCCCACTCACATTCCCTCAATTATGTTATTTTACTGATAGCAACTCTCCATCACCAGAACTCCGCTCCTCTCACCATTTACACTCCTCCTCTCACCAAATACTGTACATCCCTCTTCACTGCCACCACTTACATTTCCTTCCTTCATCAGTCACAACTAATATCCTCTGTCATCTCACCATTCATTCACCCTCATCACTCACATCCACTTTCCCCCTCCACTCACATTATATCCTTCACCACACATACAACCTCTGTCCTTCACCACTGACATCCACCTTGCCTTGTCTTCTACATCCTTCTTCCCTGACCATTCATCTCCATCACCATTCACATACTCTTTCCCTCATTATTCTCATACCCTCTCCCTCACCACAAACCTCCATACCATTCATAACCTCTTTCCCTCGCCACTCACTCTTTTTCCTGCTGCATGTGGGGAATCAGCCGGGTTATTATACCAGCCCTCATAAAATCCTTAATGGGTGGGTTTTTCTCAACTGATAGCAGCTTCCGGGCTCGCACTGTGTTTTTGAGACGCTTGCTGCCGCTCTGACTCCCAATCCCCCTCACTATTTCCTCTATTGTCTCCTGGGTGTAGTCCAAATCCTGTAAACACCAAAAGCATACTCATTTTATCTGTACAGATAAATCATAATAAATGATCATGCACAGTAATTGATATTACAGTCTCATCAACATTAACACTACTTAGTACACAAATAAGTAGTTTCACTTGCTACTGATATCATGAAAGAAGGAAAAGGGAGGGATGGCAAATGACTGATAATAGATAAAGAAGGTGTAATTCAGTACTCACCTCTCCATCACTGACTACCACATTTTTCTCCTTATCTCTCTCATCATCTTGGGCTGTCTGGTAGGCAAAATATTCATGTAAGTGATTTGGAAGTCCACAATATTGTTCTCAGTATTACATTATTCAGTATGAGACTCCATTAATTTGGGCCATCTGCTGAAAGTACTATGCGAAAGATCAAATACTTCAACTGGTCCAGCTACAACTGCCAGAATTATGCCACTGTTCACTAGCAACACTTAAAGTTTCCTCTTTATCTCAGCAATTCCTCTTAATGTCAGAATGTAGCTACTACTTTTTACAAAGAACTTTCAAGATAAGATATTCTAACTTTCTTTTGATAAGCATAAAGTAAATCTGAAACCAATTCTAAAATACAATACTGTACATGGACAGCCTGGATAGGGATCTTAAATTTATGCAACACCTTCTAAAAATATTTCATTTAGTTTAATACTGAATAAGTTAATGAACTGGAGTGCCTGTTTTTCTATTCAACTATACAGTACTGTATCAACAAGAGATATCCAAAGATTACTAACTTACCGCTGGCCTCTTATCAGTGTCGCTGATGTCAGATGCTTCCTTCAACTGCAAAACACAAAAATTAGGATACTCTACTAACTTTTTGTGAACTCTTACCAATAATACAGTCGAAAAACACTCATTACGAACTGTCAAAGATAACATCCCTGCTTCTCTCTCCTACAAAGTCTTAAAACTTTCCATTTTTCAATATTCTCTATCACTCTACCTCTTTCCTAATGAATAAACTTAGAGCATCCTGTTACCTGTATAGCATTACACAAGCATGGTTGTACACTGGCTTTAATAAACAAATTCATCACAGGCCCTAAGGCTGTATAGCTGTTTATAGGCAAATGCCATAATCCTGTAAGGGGTGGCCATTTGACTTTGAGTTAGCTAAGGAAAACCACTGTAAAAACCAGTTCCCTTAGGGCAACCATAGTGATGTCAGGAGTATAGTGGGTTAAGACACTCCAACTGGATGGAAGGGTTTATATCTGAGAGATGGTTGGAGTTTACAGTTCAGACTCAGAGAGAGTGTGAGGCTTGGGGGTGGGTGGGGGGGATGACAATATATAGACATAGGACAAATACTTTAGGCTTTTAGCACTCTTCCATTACTGTATAAGTTACACTGTCAAAATCTCATCACATACCATTATCTTGGAATATAATAACTTATTTTCCACCCTCCTATAAGAATTGTCAGTTTTCACATTGTTTAACTGCCCTACCATACTACAGACTGGGAATTTACACCTATATTCAAGCAGGTACGCAAATCAGCTGAATACTACTACTACTACTGCTACTACTACTGCTGCTACTACTACTACTGCTACTACTACTGCTACTACTACTACTACTGTATCTTCACTGTGTAAACACTTCCCAATTTAAAAGTATTTAAACACTTGCATGAAGTGGGGATGATTTAATGTTTTTCAGTTTGTTAACAACACTTACTCCTCTGCATTCTATACAGATAATTTTATATATTCTGATTTAGACTTGGCAAACTTTACAGTTTGCATTTGGTTCAATTGGGTTGGTAGAGTGAGATGTGGTTGGCTTGATCACAGTACCTGTATAAACAATACCAATGCAGTATTTACAAGGCCAAGCTTATTTACAAGGCCAAGCTTATTTACGAGGTCAAGCTTATCTACAGGAACTACAATACAAAACTTCATCAATAAAAATCTACAAACCATTAAAAGCTGTTCGATAAAGACATGAACATCAACCAAAAAAATAAAGAGGTTGCATTTTGGTATACATTTATTTTCTGCCACTCGTTGTGACTATTAAAAACTCACCAAATCCTCACTGGTCAATGTAGGAGTTGGCTGGTCAAAATAAGCGGATGATTAGTGTAACAATGGTCATACCTCAACCATGGAAAACATTACAGTACATCATTATATTCCTATTTTCATTAAAACTGTATATATGAGAAAATTACTTTCTGTCTATACAATCTGAGCTAGATCTGACTGAACAGATAACATTCCTGCAAAAGACTCCTCTTATAATCAGTTCAACCACAGAAATAAAACAACACTCACCGTCCTTCGCTTCCCCGAACACTGGAAAGAAGAAAGCATGCAAGTTTTCATACACAGAAATTTACAAGCACTGCATATGTAGAGATCTTAAGCCAAAACTGTATTTCACTGCACTGCTTAGGCTGAAAGCTGGATGAACACCAAGTTATATTAAGCCATATTCTGGTCATTTTGTTCTTCAGTGTCATAGATAATGTCAGTAACAGTAAAGAAATGGCTAGTTCAGAATGACGCCCAATGGAACAAGGTGTACCTCCAATATTCATTATAACTTAAATGGCTGGGCAAATCTGTCAAAATTTCCAATTCTGGTTGTAATGTGAAGAGTTTCATAGCCACCTGTTTCTGGGTGATATCCTTTTGACTAAATTCTTACTTTATTCTTACCAAATAAAGCTATTCCAATTAAGACAGGCATCTCATTCTCAGAGATTTATTAAGATTGTCAAGAGTGCAAGAATTAAAAGAATCGAGACCTTCCCCAGACTGGGTGGACGTATCATAGCATCATACCTCTCTGGAGTTAGTTGAGGAATCTTGTAAAGAGTCTGGTTCCTTCCTCTTGCCAATCCCTGGAAGTGGCTCTCTGTATGCACTGCATCTGTTGAGGGCGAATGCAATGTCCAGTACTTAGCAGAAAGAGAAAGTGTCATACATGAACATACCTATAAAGTTAGATAACATAGGTATGTCTTTGTAGCCTGGGTTGGGTTGGGTCTGGTGATGGATATGTAAGATTAATTTCAGTTAGGCAATATGTGATTAGGCAATGTTTTGGTTATGTATGGGTTAGCATATAGGCCTTCCACATAGTCACTGGGTATGTCTGATGTCTGAGCACGCTGCTCAGCAGATTTGAAGCATGGTGACAAATCATGCTATATGCTGTAGATCAAAAGCAAGGATGGTGTTTCAGCAGATCACATCTACACAATCACTTTCCAAGCATCTTTAGAGTACTCCAACACTGCAGGTGCCCAGTGACTGTCTCGGAGGGCCATTTATGGTTCAGTGAAATGCAGAACTATTTTAAAATATCACAAAAGCTAGAACTAAGGAAACTTATAAAACCATCCGTGACACCAAGCCAGCCTAGGTGGTCACATTAACAAAGGCCTAAAAGACATTACCATAGCTGTTGAAATATTTTGTAATTAGTAATGTAACAGTAATGGAATGATAAATACAGTATGTGGTATATACAAACAAATGCCAGACTCACCATGGAGAGGGATATGCAGCACAGACAGGCAAAGCACAATGTGATGGGTCATGGCGGGTGAGGCACAATGTACCAATATCAGTGCATGCCGGATGGGACATACATGAAAGAGGCAAGAAAAAGGTTTTAAGATAACTATGGTATACAAATCAGTATACTTGTCTCGCTGCGCTAATTGTGTTAGGATATATAATTTCTTCCATGATAATCTTGAAACCCTGAGGCCAGACTCACTAATAAGACCATGACTGATTTCCTCTTTCAACCACAATTTATTTTTCTAGGGTGATGAAGCAGAATCTTACAAGGAGAGTGCAAAATCTTCCAGTGTCTCTTTGATCTTCCTGCAAATACAAATGGACATTAAGATGAACCTGATCGTAGTTTCTTCAGCTCATACTGAGATGGCTTTAACGCCCTTTCCTCACCAGTTTATATCTGTATCTGGAATGTTAATATATTTTCCATGTTGTTTCTCAAGTATATGATGACATTAAAGATATATAAATAAAAAAGGAATAAGGTGTAATGTATTAGATAAATAACTGAGAAAGAGATGCATGAGATCCTCCGTAGCCAATGAGATACAGATCTTTGTGAAACCCACTCCTGGTCCTTACCTCATGATGGTGCGCCTGGGTATGGGGGGATGGGAAGAGAGTACATCTGCGAGGGGGGAGGTGGGGTCCGGGGCAGGGGGGCAGCGGTGTGCGGTGAACCAGGTGGGAGGGATGCTGTGCTGGAGGGGCCCCTTGTCCTGGGTCAGCAGAGGGGGGCGCATGGCACTCACCATCTCCTCCAGTTTGGCTCTCCTGGCTCGGATGGACTCAATCTGCAAGAGGGCATGGTCATATCACCATCATCATATCATCACCACCACTTCAACTGTTTCTAAATTAAAATCCAGTCTGTCATATCTGAAACTGGGACAGCAGCAGTGTGAAGCAGAGTCTACCTTTCCTTTCCAGTAACTATAAATCATAGTTAGTTGGCCATTTCAGGTAATCAGTGCTGGAGAGGGATGCATTCGAGGTGGCACTGATACGCCATGATCAAACAGCTCTGCTCCCTGGTTATACAAATGTCCATCAACTCACTCACTACCTCTCACAAGGAGGATGGCAGACAACAGATGGACAACTTCAACCAGCACTCCCTCGGGTTAGCATTTAGGCTAACTTTATCAATTTGTGCTTTTAACCTCTCAGTCGTGAACCAAATCAAGCATGTCTCACTTGGAGATGCTTTACTCAGTAGCATTCCATCAGGACATAGGCCTATCCCTGACTATAAATTATCCCTGACTTTAAATGAGTGTTGTCCAACAATTATCCCTGACTATAAATGACTAAATGAGTGCTGTCCCACAATCATCCTTGACTATAAGTGTTGTCCCACAATTATCCCTGACTATAAATGACTGTTGTCCCAGGCTCATCTCAGTGTGAACCCAGTAGACTACAGGCTGACGTTGAGTCCTCCCCCTGAAGCCCACCATCCTCCTTTCATGGGTTTTGGAGTGAGCTGTGGGACATTTGCTCTGAATAACCTGCTGTTGGTGATGTAGTATGAACACATCCCACATCCCTCTCTTGCATTAAGTGAAAATTGACTACTATACTCTCATCACTCATAATCATCATCATTCTCAGTCAGATCACTGCAGAACAAAGGCCTCTCCCATCTGATATACTGGTTGTTACCAAACCAACCACTACTGTATACTCACATTCATGGGTAAATCTGCACTGGCCTTTCTGCCTCTCCGTCGTACTGAAGATGCAGCTCCGAGAGACATGCTGATGATGGGTGCATTGCATGTGAAGTTGTACCACTCACTCAAATCCCCTCCAACATCATTATCCCCTCCAACATCATTACTGTTAGTCATTCCACAGTGTCATTATCTTGATGCCGCTGGATATTTTCTAGGTACTGTATGCATCATATAAGTTGCTATTTCACATGACTTCATAACCATTTTTTTGTCAATCAACAGTACAGTATCAGTTTCACGATATCCCTAAGATTTGTGGTCATGTTCCTGTTCTAAATGATTTCCATGGACATAAATTTATAACTAAACTTGGTTAGTGTTGTATTAACAATCACTGTAGTATGGCTACATCAATTCATGTTCAGGTATCCAGATATGCCTAATGACCTTGATGGCAATGATGGTATCTTAACCGTTCATGCAGCCGTCTAAGTCCTGCAGACTGTGTCCCATGGTGCTTATGATTACAGTAACATTCAGCTCTCATGACTCACTATCTGCAAATTACAATAGTCTGGCATTAGGTAAAATTCTTTTGTCTCAACCATAAGACATGTAATGGTGACAGTAATAACAATCCCATGCATCTCTTCATTTTCAGCTGAATAAAATTGTCTGACTAACTGGAATAGTATACTGAACCAGATGTATTCCAAACATGTGACTGTTTAACAAATACTTCCCACCAACATAACCATAAGCAACACCACCAGTAACATCATCACCCCTCAATCATCGTCCCGACCTCTATTTCCGCCCAAAAATGAAGACTGTGTCCCGAGAGCAAGAAGAAAAACATGATATTGAGAACTGAACAACACTACGTCCAGTAAAATGAGCCACACACACACACATTATATAAGTCCCCATGGGAATACTGACTTTGCCTCAGACACAACCTTCCATATGTATGCACTTCATAATACCTAACAGTCAAGCCAACGACCTTTAAGCTTAAAGAGAGAGAGAAAAAAATGCAAACCACTGCCACGCGTTCCTCTATACACTATTTATCCAACCACGTAAAGCCCTTGTCAATTCCCTAGACTTATCAACCTCCATACTTCACAATCTCATTCACCATACCTATCCATTTACTTGTTGGCATACCAAGTCTCCTTCCACCTTCAAACTCACTCAAATGTACCCTTTTTCGCCAACCTACTTATGCCTATTCTCTTCATAGTACCATACCATCCTAGTACACACTCCTCCATTCTACCTCAGACTTTAAGGAAGCCTGAATATTATATTCATGTTAACTCCTGACAATTTTATTTTGCGGACTGAGTCATAAGATAACAGAAGATTTAATTCATTGCAATTTATAAAGCAAGTACAATCCATCCTAATCTAATCTTCAGTAATGACGGTAAATGAGTGAGGAAGGAGGCAACATTGTGGATAATTACTGCCCAAGGGATGCAAAATCTAATACTACGATAACCTGTTACTCTCTAATTACCACCAGCACCACCACGTACGTGACAAGGTGTACCTATCCTAATACACGTGGGTCTCATTCATTACTGCTCAAGGTCATGGAGAACAAAATGCCTGCAATAGCTCTGATGTGGAATGGCAAACCTATAAATCAATATCGTTTACCATAATACTGATTTTCATTCATCTATGTACACAGTATCCAGTAGCTTTTGGTTAGATAAAGGCCTATTGGGGAGAGAGAGAGAGAGAGAGAGAGAGAGAGAGAGAGAGAGAGAGAGAGAGAGACCACCCACCCTCTATCACCACACATCCGTCATCAATATTGGAGTAGGTCATGGCAAGGTAAGGGAATGCCAAGATGATAAATTATTCACACACGTTCCATCGCTGCTACACTTATCACGTAGTATAAGTACACCACGCCGCCACCGTGTAGCAGGCTCTCAACTCCACGCACAAGCTTAAATGGCACCAGACTTAAGTAAATTATTTATCTATCGATCTATCAATCTGTACAGTATACCTGTCTACGTTTTCGTCTTTCTTTTTACAGTTGGCTGGAAAAAGGATGAACAAATTAGGAAAAAAAAAATGACGATGGGTGGCAGAGAACAAGGAACAACATTCCTCCATAACCTCGACTTACATCAACACAAATTTTGCCTGGAAACTCAGTGGAACTCTGACCCCACACACACACACACACACACACACACACACACACCGTTCTGACATGGTATTTGTCGTCTATAATCACGGCAAACTTCCATCACTAAACAGATCGTCACAACTTCGGTACAATAGCAAAACTCTGAGAAGTGATAAATGAATTATTCTAAGAACCAGCTCCATTTCTTTCTAGCATTCTCTACTAACATGCCTGGAGACTGGCGGTGGGCAAGAGCACTGTATTTCATCCCTTCAGCACGAGGACATTTAATCTAATCTGGCAACAATAAATGATCTAACAGCTTATGACAAGAACTAAGTTAATGAAGGTCATATCAAATCCGCCATCTGAAATCTGAATATAATCCTCTGGAGGCATTATTACAATTACGTTTTTCATATTACTGGTGATGCATGCGTGTCTTTTTTTTTTTTTTTTTTTAACCTGCTGATGTTACACTGTTGTTAATTCTTAGTCCAGCAGAGTTTAGGTTCCGATATCTGCGTAAGTGTTTAAAGGAGCTACCAATCCCACCCTTACATTCCATTCTGAATTCCTCCAAGTTTCTCAGTGCACACTTTTGAACTAAAAGCCAGTATTTTCCACATTTTTTACTTACAACACTCTATCTATCTATCTATCTATCTATAGCCCGGCGCCCTAATCCCGCAAAGGGTGGCCGCAGACAAAACGCCTCCAAGTCACTCTGTCACCCACCATTTGACTACCCTCCCCCCAACTCACCCCCCCCTCCCTCATATACCTCTCAACTCCCTCCCTCATATACCTCAACACTCACTCTCAGTAAAAAGTAAACGAGTCAACAACAGCACAATTAGGCTATGAAGTACTGGAACAACTTATCACTTTAAAACTATTGGCACTTGTGATCTCTCACTATCAACAGCACCTCAAACCACGTACGTACCATCTTCACAAAGCTTTCAGAATATCACTATACTGTACCGTCAGTATGAATAAATTGCTGCCACAACTTATCTTTTCACTACACACTGTCAACAAAAATAGGCTACTACATTCTTTTCACCATAACAGGGCCCTTATATTCGTCCTTTTGCAGTTTTTCACGAAGTTCAGAGGCAGAAAGACAATACTGTACTATGGCTCTACATCCTTTCCACGGCACTTCATGTCAGGCACTTAATTTACTGTCTCAGCACTGAAGAAAGTATAGGCCAAGTTAATGTAAATAAAAAAAAAATCCAAATAAACACGGTCAACACTAGACTAAGCACAGTGATAGTTTCCCGGCAGCACTCTGTATATTTATTCCCCTCGCCTGACTACAGCCTTGTGGGGCCTTGCATGTGCTGGTGAGTGAGACGGTTCTCCATGTGATAACTGCCGAGAGGGGAAAAAGGGGGAGGTGGAAGGAGAGGGGAGGGAAGGGGGTGGAGGAAGAACGAGAGGGGATGGAGGGAGAGCGTGAGGGGGTGGAGGGGAGAGCGAGAGGGGGTGGAGGGAGAGCGTGAGGGGGTGGAGGGGAGAGCGAGAGGGGGTGGAGGGAGAGCGAGAGGGGGTGGAGGGAGAGCGTGAGGGGTTGGAGGAGATGAGCGAGTGCGGGTGGAGGGAGAGCGAGAGCGAGGGGGTGGAGGGAGAGCGAGAGCGAGGGGGTGGAGGATGAGTGAGGGGGTGGAGGATGAGTGAGGGCGTGGAGGAGGGCGAGAGGGAGTCGAGGTAAGAGTGAGGGGAAGTAAAGAGAGAGGCAGGGAGAGTAGAGGTGAGGGACGGGAAGTAGGAAGGACACAAAGAAAGGGAGGAAAGTAGGATGGAGAGAAAGAAAGGGAGGAGGGGTGAGAAATGGAACGGAAGTAGGGAGTGGGTGAACGAGAAGAGGAGAGTGAGATGTAGGAAGAGGAAGAGAATGGGGAGAATCAGAATGGAGATAGGGAAGGAGAGAGGAGAATGAGGTGGAAAGGGAATGGGGAAAAAACTGCTCAGAGGGGATGGGAGATGGATACTGAAGGGAGAAAGGAAAATAAAAGAGAGAGAGAGAGAGAGAAACAGACAGACAGAAAGAGGGGGGTGTGGAGGAAAAAGTGGTAGGTGAGTAACAGGTGACAGGAGTAAGCAACGGAATGGGGAGAGGGGAGGGGGTGAGGGACAGCGAGAGGGGGAGAGGGAGAGAGAGGGTGAGGGGGAGAGGGGGAGGGAAGAGGGGACTGGGAGAGGGAAAGGGGGCGGGGAGAGGGGCCGGGGAGAGGGGGAGAGGGGCCGGGGAGAGGGGGCGAGGAGAGGGAGAGGGGGCGAGGAGGGGGAGAGGGGGCGAGGAGAGGGAGAGGGGGCGAGGAGAGGGAGAGGGGGCGAGGAGGGGGAGAGGGGGCGGGGAGAGGGAGAGGGGGCGGGGAGAGGGAGAGGGGGCGGGGAGAGGGAGAGGGGGCGGGGAGAGGGAGAGGGGCCGGGGAGAGGGAGAGGGAGAGGGGCCGGGGAGAGGGAGAGGGGCCGGGGAGAGGGAGAGGGAGAGGGAAGAGGGAGCAGAAAGGTTAGCTAGAAATAACCAGTGAGGTGGGGAGATTGGAAAAGGTAAAAAACTTATTAGAAGTAAATGAAGGAAGAAAGGTTGGGGGGGGGGAAGAATGGTGAGGGAACAGAGAGGCAAAATGAAAAGGGATGAGTGGGAGGGAGGGAGGGAGGGAGAGGAGGTGGAAGAGAAGGGGGTACGGTGGTAAGAAAAGTGGAAGAAGGGAGGGAAGAAAAGGGGAGGGAGGGAAGGAAGAAAAGCGGAGGAAGGGAGGGAAGAAAAGTGGAGGAAGTGA
Source organism: Coenobita brevimanus (assembly GCF_032717465.1). Lineage (NCBI taxonomy): Eukaryota > Metazoa > Arthropoda > Malacostraca > Decapoda > Coenobitidae > Coenobita > Coenobita brevimanus. The sequence goes on from NC_137051.1 coordinate 650,642, forward strand.
GATAGGTGCGAAAGAAGTATTAGGAAACAAACAACAAAAAAATGTGGATATACGATGCAAAAAATCTGGAGGGAAGACATTAGGACACTATGTAAAGTAATAAGGGAGGAAGAAAAGGAATGGAATGGAAGGGAAGGGAAGGGAAGGGAAGGGACGGGAGGGGAGGGGAGGGGAGGGGATGAGGGAAGGGAAGGGAAGGGAAGGGAAGGGAAGGGAAGGGAAGGGAAGGGAAGGGAAGGGAATGGAAGGGATGGGAAGGGAAGGGTAGGGAAGGGAAGGGAGGGGAAGGCAGAACAGGAAGGGAAGGGAAGGGAATGGTAGGGATAGGAAGGAAGGAAGGAAGAACGGAAGGAAGGGAGAAGGGAAGGGAAGGGAACTGAAGGGATGGGAAGGGAACTGAAGGGATGGGAAGGGAACTGAAGGGAAGGGAAGGGAACTGAAGGGTAAGGATGGGAAGGAAGGAAGGATGGAAGGGAAGGGAAGGGAAGGGAATGGGTGAGAAGGAGAGGGGAGGGGGCAAGAAAGGAAGTCAAAGGAAGGGGTGTATAGTATGTGCATATCCCACCTTATAATATCACATGCCACTCACTCTCTCACTTACCATCACCTCTTCACTCATCGTTATCATTTTCTCCCACTCCCCTACATGTCCCAAACTTTCTCCCTCCATTACCTATGCCTCAATTTCTCTCTCTCCTTCACATGCACCCCCACCCTCGTCTCCTCTCACCATCCCTCATACTCACCCTCTCTTACTTCCTCGCAAGCTCCCCCCCGTCTTACTTCCTTCTCTTCTTTCACTTTCTCCTACTCTCCCTCATGCCTTCTCCCCTTCTCCCTTCACATGCTTCCATTCTTCCCTCCCTCACTGCCCCTCCCCCCCTCTCTCTTCCTCTCATACCTCCCCCAGTTGCCAGACAACAACCACAACAAACCCCTCCAACCCACCCACCACCATTACCACCACATCACCTGCCAGTATTGATTTCGCCACCACCTATCTAGTCAATACTGTACAACAATTACATCAAAACCATCATTAAACTAATTTACATACCACTTACTTGCCGTGAAATCACTTCTTACAACACTATCATTGTCCTAAAATAAAACAAATTCCATATACAAATGCAGTACTAGATACAAACATGTCACTTTCCTCATACTATTCATTCAACGTATCACACAGCAGTTGCAATAAAGGACTTAGTTATTTGGCAAAACATGGATAGCATTAACTAGCAAAACAAATACAAAAATATAATAAACCAAGCAATCAACTATGCCATAACATGCAAAAATACTGTAAAATTTTGATATCTTTTACTTACAATATATATATATATATATATATATATATATATATATATATATATATACAGTATATATATATATGTGTGTGTGTGTAACTTAGGTATATAAGCATAAACGAAGTAAAAACACAGTACAGTACATACAGAATAATAAATTAGGGTGATTCAGCTGTATGTGGCCTTTAGGGATCTAAATCCTTGGGGTGGTTGGGGCTCATTGCTCACAGAATGCTGCTCAGAGTACAACAAAAGGTCACGCTTACGTTAAATTTCACTAAATAGCTTAGCCCTAAGTCCCTATGCTCTTGACTGGGGCAATAATGAACTAGATGAAGGATGAATGTACTAATGACAATATTTTATTTACCATAGTAGTGAAGACTCATGGTGAAATGGTTGATATAGGTTTAAGGTAGCTGTGATGGCACTGGTGGTGGTGCAGCTAGTGGTTGTGGAAAATACGGTAGCAAAAAATGGTAGTGACAGCTGCAGCACTAATGATAATATTAGTGGTGGTTGTGGAGATGGTCGTGTTTGAGAAAGTGGTGGTAATGGTAAGGGCACTGGTGATAACTGCAGTGGTAGTTGTGATAATGGCAGTTGTGATGGTATCATAAACAATATTTTCCACTTACCACATGCATTCCAAAACTCAAAAGGAAGAGAGGAAGAACTTGCTGACCAATAAAAACTGCAGATCTACTCATATTGGTGCTGCCTGAAACAAAATTAAACAAAAAATATAAGGAAACCCAAATGGCAACAAAAGCAACTGAAAATAGAACTAAAAATGTATTATGTAAATATGACTTGTGTCATTTCTGTTAATATAGTAAGCAACAAATGCATTTTTTTTTTTTACTACAACCCTTTGACTACTGAAACAGTTGGCATCATCCTAACCTACTTTCCCACCTAATGATGAGGTGAGGAAGAATTTAGATGCAAGGGAAGAGAAAAAACAAATGCATGAATACTATCAACAGCATGCCCAATGAAATGAACTGCAAATCCACTCCCACATTACTGAGGCCCCAACTGCCTACATGGGGACCTTCAGGATTGAGGCTTCAGAAGGGAAATGGCTAAAGACTGTGACATATGGGGAGCAGCCATCAGGAGAATAGGTTTATGTATGTTAACCTGGTATATGGTCTCAATATAACAATGTACTGTACCTGTGCCCAGGACACCTCTCTTACAACAACAATGGCTGGAATCACCTAAAGAGTCATCAACACTAAGCCATCAACTTAAACTTTATTCCTCAATTTTCTACATAAACACAATACATAACTGCTGCACACTGAACTCATACTGGAAACTGGAACACACAACTGTAAAAGAAAGTTAAAGCTGGAAAAATATAAACCAGTAACTTTCCTCCAACACAGCTATCCAAAACAATGCTTTGTCCTCCTATAAAAAGGCAGTCCTCATTTTAAGCCTGGGATACATTCTTAAACAGTCATTTTTCATACAACTGGTGAAGCCATGTAAATTAGAGAAAATATATTCTTATAAGAAGCAAACAAAATTTAATAAAAAAGTTTGGTGTACCTTGATGTAACGAAAAAAAAAAATAATAATAATTACAATGAGGACATACTGTGTACAAGGCATAGTGCATAAAATGTCAACTGGCATTGGGCAAAAATTTTTCACTCTTGCCAGTTAACAAGGATCCTAGCACCTCGTACTTGCCATCTTATTTCTGCACATGCCATGTTAATATGCTCTTGTATGTTATTTAAGCAGTGGTGTTGATATCCAAAAGAGTCCAGTGTACAAAAAATATATTGCTAATTAAGTACTAGAACAACTGCTTACCTAACATGAATATGGGCATACAGCACCGCCTCTATTTAGGACTTATTGGAATGTGTCGTGTTTGAGACTTTAGTGCACCATGTCTCATATGTACAAATGTATAACATCTAGTATCACAATCATCAATTACTTGGAACAAAATGGGCAGTACCCATACTGTACACGACTTGCCTTCCTAACACAGTTTCTTTTATATATGGGATATGTAAGATCTAGAATCAGCAGGGAAACAGAGGAAGAACTAATGAAAAATGGGCACACATCATTCCAAGCTAACCTCCATCTTACTCTCCCACCCATATATACACCTCTTCCTTAGTCTTCATCCTCATCACCCATTCAACCTCACTTCTAGACTCTACTTATCAAACTTATGTTATCCATGCACTCACTGTCACCACCCTAACTGTGTCCATGTATCTAAGTTGGCCCATTAATTTCGCCATGTATCATTAATTCCATGCACAGCCCTCAAGTAGCATTCCTATCACCATCAGTCATGATTTTAGTCACTAAAGCAACATACATTTTACTTCATCAGCATGTCGTATGTGCAAAATCACACTCAGTTACTATCCTACCATCATTTCCTACAGCAACATAGGGTTGGCAGGGTTCATAAAGATGAAGCGTGAAAATGATCTACAGAGTACCCGGTCAAATGTGCCTTACTCGTATGTCCATTCACTCATCACTCATACCGACAATTCACTGGAGGAGTAGCAGTTGTTGCAGCCCCAGGCTCAACTGAACCCAGTAGACTGCATGCTAAAGATTCTCTCCTTCCCTTATTGATCGTTCTTCTTTTGGAGAATATGGAGGGATATTAGGGATACTTGTGCAGAATAACTGGGCAGTGAAGGAGCTCTATTATACTGATGCCACCACATCAAGGCATTCCTCTCCACTGCCACACCAAAAAGGTAAATGTGGAAGAGCAGTGTTCAGTATGGTGTGATGATTCTTAGCCAGGACTACATTATGTGCAATTGTAGCCATGATTTTTTTTTTCTTCAACATACATACCCATCTCTACTGCTGTATTTATTTAATAACTTACTGTATCACAGTTATTCACATCTATTTCCTTTTTAAGTCTTCTCTTTTTCAACATCATCAGCATACAAAATTTTGCTTTTCATAGTTTCTAAACATTTTCCAAAACATTAAATAACATAAAATAATGAGATTTGGTGGAGTTTCTTACCTTTTCACTTTAAACTAACATCACTGTGAATCATATCAACTACTGAAGATTGGTTTGTCTAAAGTTAAGCCCACAAACAACCAAAATAGACTAATACTGAACGAGTAGCACCTCCATGTGTTACGTATTTATACACTTCAGTATGAAGATTTTTTTTTTTTTTTTTTTTTTCACTACCACCAGACTGCTTTATTCAGTTATATTATTCAGCACTAGTACTGGAGCAAGGCTACATCTGTCCCCTCCAGACTGAAAAATTGCATCCCCCGCAAAAAAAAGTGTCCTCACACTGAATGGGCTACAGAAGGCACTAAACACTATCATCATGAGTTGGACATTGAGAAAAAATACCAGTAACTAATCTAATTTAGAATATGAAGGCACTTGATCTAGATGTTCAATAACAATAAGATTAAATGCAATCAAGTTTACATACATGTCATGCTACAGAGGCAAAAGTCTACCTACTATTCACAGAGCATGTCTATCACTTTCCTCTCCAATGCATCACATCAAAGAGAATCAACTATGGGCAAATAGCATGCCATGTCATTCTCTGCTTGGGAATATTTGCTTGCAAAGGAAAGTGAGAGACAGAACAGTTGAAATATTAGGGTGGATTTTGTCCCCAACTACAGTTATGCCCGTACTTTACACGACTCACCAGAAGATGGCACGTAATTTTCTTTTTAGTTCACTCATCAGGCACATATTTTGATGCAGTTTCTGTGAGACTTTCTGCATCAGCCTCATCATCTTCATTAGGCTCATCCACATCTGGAAAGTGCTTTTTCAATATATCTCTAGCATTTTCAGATGCATCTAGATTGTCCAAATTATGCTTTATTTCAAACAGACAATCTAGGCCATCACACTCTTGTATATGATCCTTGATGATCTCAACATGTTCATCATGCTGTAAGAAAAGAAAATATACAGTATCACTAAAAGTATGTTATGAAGGTTAACTCCACTCCGATGACATTTTCCAGACGTAATTCAGTTTAATGCATCTGGTGCTAGCTTAATTTGAAAAATGTCATCAGAATGGAGATGTTAAAGGTCTGCAGTACCTGAACACTTACAAATCATGTTGGAAGACTAAAATGAACCAGATACCATAGTAACTGACTATAGTGACCAAAGGTAATTCATTCCCACCTCATTACTATGGCTCATTGAATTTCCTGCAACTACAGCTTAGTATCCAGGTTGTGTAACAGCAGAGTCAGGTACTCAAAACATACTGTACCTCCATCATTGTTATGAGTGTGGTGAGGGCTAGCATGATGATGTTTTGGTCAGATATGCGTGTCAGAAGCCCCACCATTTCCTTCACCACATCATGTTGCACCAACACTCCCACCTGCTTCTCTGACCCTCCCACCGCCATGTTTGACACTGCCCATGTCGCCTCTTTAACCACTTCAAATTCATCCTGGAGGGAAATTTGAGTTAGGCAGTGAAGATCAGATTAGCTGGCAAAATAAACCAGTCACTATCGTTATCAACATCAACATTCTCCACATCAATGTTATCACCATCTTCATCACTATAACACAAGTTCTCACATCAGAAAGGTGGGTATGGAAGTCACCATCATCACAGTCATCATGTACCTGATTCCTAACACAGGATGTAACATCACATATCTTTGTCTCACTCCAGCACTTATACTGAACCATTCACTTAGAACAAGTTGAAGTGCCCTATGAAAGTGAAATTCTATACAATTAAGTTTGCTGTACTATACACTGTCAACTTTAAAACTGTCTAAAATTGCCAGCTCTCCATCTTTAATGTTGAAACAACAGATTAGCACTAGAACACAGTTCTATTCATGATATGCTATGGGGAGGATGTACAGCAATATCAATGTCCTATTCTGACACTATGCAACGGAGAAAAAGCTGCGGAATGACAAAGATCCTCATCAGGTTAACCCCTTTAATTTGATGTGTTATGCACTTTATTCTTCCTATCACCAGATGACTGTATTCATTTTAAAAAGACTCTTCAAAACCGGAGAGGTTTGAGACAGGTTTCATTTACCCCTTCATTACAAAATGTCTCTCAGAAGCTGACTAAACCTGTCTGGGGGTAGCACGGATACGTCAATAAAATGTCATCAGACTGAAGGGATTGCACATGTACAGTAGACTGCAAACTGCAGCACAATTCTGAAGCTTACATATCTAATGATTTCCAGCAGTGTGGGTAATACTCCATCATCCAGCAGCATCTGTATCTGTGCCACTGTCCCAGCAGAGATGTTAGAGAGTGCCCAGGCCACCTCCTTGCGGGTCCTGGCTTTGTCGGCAGCCTTGAAGATGCTGTGTAGGACAGGTACAACTCCTGCCTCCAAGGCTTCATCAGTCTGTGAGCATACAACTGACTTTTTATTATATGTTTCTCATACTTTTATGCCTGCCTTTCCTGTCTTTGCATCCTAATCATCAACTGGGATGTACAGTACCAAATATACTGTATAACAATAAGCCTGTACACCCATCTCTTAAATATACAAACCTAAACATCCACCTCAAAAAAAAAAAAAAAAAAAAAAAAAAAAAAAAGCATCATTCCCCTAATTAAATGCAATGCAGTAGTCTACGTTACAGTATACAGTATGTTAGGAGGGTTTTCAAATAATTTTTCCATAAAACCAGTAGTGTAAAAAGGAGCAAACTGGCAAATCAGTTCTACAGAAAGCAATGAAAATTGCTGCACTCCAAGGAGAAAGTCTTTAGATGAAAAGCTGGATGCCTCTGGCAACATCTTTAAATATGTACCCTTTTCTTTCTTCCTCCCCCCCCCCTTTTTTAAAATTTATATCACCTCTGCTATATACCATAAATCTGTCATCCCACTGCATTAGCTTGGCCAGTGAGCAGTACCGGTGACCTGCACCACCTTTTACGTATAAACTTTTTTTTTTTCACTTCCCCCCCCCCCAGCAAAACAACCACAAGTGACTATAAATTGCAGCAATATAATGAATGCTACAAGTGTTCTTAGTACTTATTTGTTTTGAGAATTCGTCCATGTCGAAGATGTCGGTAAATCTTAAGTCCAGAGTGCAATGGCTAACAGGCAATTTTCTGCAATAAAGTACTGTATATTCATTCATATAAACTACCTAAAAAGTGGTCAAAAAAGGCTGCATATGAAGACTTACAGCAAATACAAATCTATGCATCAATATCCTTTGTCAGTAACAAACCTAAGATTTGAAGCATCTGAGGAAGTACAGTACAGTACAGTATTTACTATGAATATTAAAAAAACTACAATAATTTTCAGGATATAAAAGTATCCATGGTGGTTAATTATTATCAGAAACTAAGGTTTCAAGTACTTTCATTTAATATTCACTGTAGTCTGACTGTGAAATATATGGCAGCAGTATGAGTGAAACCTACCATCCATCCATCCATAATCCAATTCTATGTTGCCCCATGAGGAGCTTAAGAGTCTGGGGTTCGGCAAGTTGGTCCTGACATGTAAGATGCGAGTGACCAGCCTCACTCATCCCTCAGTGGCATTATGTGAGCAATAAACCCCAACCTCCCCTTGGATATAAACCTGCACTGGCTCAATCCGACTGGAGCACCATAATTACTCAACAAACCACCAGGTGCCATAATTTGGTCATATGGTACCACCAAGTACAATAAATGGTTTCCTGGTGTACAGGAAACCATTTGGCTTGTCACTCAGTGTACAGTCACCCATAAGCAGAAGGAAGAGGAAAGAATGAATGAAAGAAAGACAGAAGAGGAAGGAAGGAAGAGAGGAAAGGGCAGACACCCAAAGCGGTACTACATCGATTGAGTGGATGGTGAGCTACCTACAGATAATTTTAGGAGGCTTGGGAGACTAGCCTGGAAATGAAAGGATTAATGATGGCTAAATCTAACATCTTAAGTTAGAAAAAATTCTCCTAACTAAATAATGTTGAGTGGTCACTGCAAAATAAATTACAAAATACATCATAGACTGCACGAGTTAAATTACAACCAACCTGAAGATCAGTCCCAGAGACAATGTTTCCGATAATGCCAGCTGCTACAGTCACAATACTCTCATCTTTGTCCTTCATAAATGGGATAAGGATTGGAACAACACCTCCATCCACCACCAACTGGATGGGTCCATTGGTGTGTTGTGTCATGTATTTTAGGCACCACAGGGCATCCTCTGTAATGGTATGGGTAGAAATAAACGCTGCATTAAAGTAAGGCAGTCCCTCTCGCTCTCTTTCTCTCAGGTTGTGTGTGTGTACAGTATATCCATTCATGCAGGTGTGTGCATACACTGGTAACTCTCTCCAGTACAGTACTTACTCTTTACTTCCTTATCCTCACTGACCAAACACACCTCCTTCAGGGTATCCAGGGCAAGTTTCATATCCTCATGAGTTAGGTGAAAGTCTTTGAGCCTGAATATGTTGCTCAGAGCCCACGTTGAGTTGCGCAGGGCAGCAATCTGATGGACAGAGATATAGTGATAAAATTCACCTTCAGTACTGAGACACTATTTATTTTATTCTTCCCATCTAAAGACTTTTATTCTGCTGCATGAACTGACTATAGATATCAAGAAAACTAATGTTATTTGGTTGATGAGGTTATTCAGTCAGTTCAACATGCATGAAGTGCCAAGGTCTCTGAAGTGTTTAATATTCTGCAAATCTACTCAAAATGTCTGCACTGTGCACTGTTTCAGCCACATGATGATTGCAGGCCAAGGATGGAACAGACTAATAACCAACATGGACTGACACCACCACCACCACCATAATCAAGATGATTACAATGGCAACACTATCACAATGATGAACGATACACACTGACACTATAACTCACAGAAGCTTTCTGTCTGATCCAAGCAACAAGCGGCGTAAGGAATCCGGCCCCCACAACTGCATTCCTCAAGTTCTCCGCGTCAGCAGCAACATTGGCAAGCGCCCATGTTGCTTGGTCCTTCACCCTATCCTCACAAGACTCCATCAGGTGCACCAGAGGCTCGATCAGTCCAGCCTCTGTTCAATCAATCACTTCAGATACCATGCTGCTTCTTAACCTCTTTGATGATGAATTTTTTTATTTTATCTACAATGCCATCATGCTGTTTTATTCAACTTTAGGTGGAATCTCCAGTCAAGACGGGGCTAATGAAGGCGATATCTAACCTATCCACTTAGAAAAAAATCCACAAGCTGAATAAAGTTGTCCAGACATTGTATAAATCAAATACAACACCACAATGATGAGGTTAAGGAATCCCTACACTAAGGTTGGTCATGGTACAGCTGATGTGTTTTATGGCCTGTATGATAAACAAATTCTCAAAACCAACTAATTAATTCAAACCACTGATGGAAACTGCTGGGAAAAAAATATCAAATATGTACAGCAATACAGTTTATAACATTGAGACCCTCTGCAGCTCAGTTATAAGTAAGAAATTATTTCTAAAATATTTAGGCCTTTAAAGGTGTTTCACTTATATCGGTGTCATTATTAAGCTGATAAATGAAAACTTCTTTTACGACTGTGATTAATCATAAATGAATGATGAGTGAATGGAAGCATGGCCCATTGGACTGGGCAAATTTGGGCTGTCTGGACATTGCTACTCCTCACCCTGCCCTAGGGTGGGAAAGGAGGTCCAGATGATGATGATGATTAATCATAAACTGCAAAGAAGTCAGAAATGAGTGCTTTCTGGATTTTTTGAACACGGGGATAAATACAACCACCATTAACACCTTCACTACTAGGGAGATCTAGGGTGGATGAACTCGTCTGGTAATAAAGAAAAGCTACAAATACACATTACCAACCTGACGGGTTAATTGCATGGTGTGCCACTCACCTGCCACTGCCTGTGTCTGCTGTGACGTCCCTGAGGCAATGTTTGTAACCACCCATGCTGTTTCAAAAAGTAGGTCGTTGTTCCTGCAAAATTAAATCACTGATTTCCTCCTGTTCCTCTCTGATATTGCATAGTACTTTGCTACAAACAAAAGACAATGAAACTATCAATATTCATACACTCCAACATTTACAATAATGAATGACATGCACGTTTCATTTATTTATATCAAATACCAAGGTGAAACTGGGAAAATGCAGTTATATATGACTAAATCTTTACCAGTATTCACACAAACTGCAACTCAGTTCAACAGCAAGTCTGGATTTAGATAATCATTAACTAGTGAATTTCTCACATTCCAGCCAGATTTTGACATGCCATAAAATTACTTATATGCATGGCAATTATAATTAAATAATTTACAAGCCCCTCTATCATCACTTACCACTGTTTCATACTACGATTCCAAGCCACTCATCATAATCATCCTGACCCCTCTATCCTGCCTAAACATGGAAGGATTTAGTACCAATGAGAATATACAGATGCAAGAGAGTTAAAGGTGTGAACATTATAGAATGTGAAATGGAACAAATATTCTCACATTCCACCCCCCTAAAACCCGGCTTTAGCTCATACACCCAATTATCAATTATTAATCTTTCAATAGAGATGCACTTCACATATACCTGTCAGATCAAGCCACTGCATCAGCTGAGCTCTACACTAAAAAGCAATAGGGTAAGCACAAACTAAACCTTCTAACTTACACACTGTGCTTCAAGTTCTGGGCTGCAACCTTGAGTACTCCAGCTTCTAGGAAATCATCAATTGGTGGGTTGTTTTCAAGAGAGAGTAACTGGCGGGCTTTGACGGTAGCTGCCAGCTTGGTGGCGGTTTCAGTGTCAGCAGAGGAGGTGCTGTCAGTGTCTGTGGTGGACTCGAGAGTTGTGGTGGCAGGACCAGTGTTAACCTCAGGATCAATGACAGTCTTAGTTGGGCTGGAAGTGGCCACACTGGTATCAGTGGCAGCCATACTGGTATCAGTGGTAGTGGTGGCCATATTGGTGTTAGATGTGGTACCGACTGTATTGGTATTAGTAGTGGTGGTTGATGTATTGATGTCACTGGCTGCTGCATCAATGCCAGAGGTGGCAGTGGTGCTGGTGTCAGTTGTGGCACTGTCAGCTAAAGTGACACCAGCATTATCACTCTGCTCACAGACTGGCAGGGCACCACCGGCCATCTCCAATACAATCTGTTTAATTACTGTTTTTCTTTCATCATCCTGGGAGGAAGTATACAAATTAAAAGTATGTTACCCTGGGAATGGGGCATAAACAAATATACATCATTCTCATCATACTTGTAGAGGGGAAGAGAAAGGACTAAATTCACATCTTAATCTCATCCCAAAACAGTGTAAAAACAAATTTACAACTCATATTCATCATCCTTCACAATAAACCTTGGTCTTACCTTCTTATCTTCTGACACTTCTGGAGATGATACATTTCTTGCAGACTGGAAAAGAAGCAATATATATATTTTAAAAAAATACATATACAGTAGTACAGTATTAAAGCCTCAACTAAATAATGAAAATCAATTAAACTGTATTTCTAATGCTTCAACACCAGTTACACAATCTATCTATCTATTGCCATACGCCATAATCCCGTAAGAGGTGGCCATTTGACTTTAAGTTATTTGTTTTACGGGGAGGGGCACTAACCCTCCACCAACCCACTTGCTGACAAGCAGGGAGCACGTATGGTTTGGTTAATATGGTTACCACCCAGCATTGTAAATGGTTTCTTGGCTTGCAGGAAACCATTTGTCTTGTCACTCAATGTAAAGCCACCTGTAAAGGAAAGAAAAGCAATAAGAAGTGACAGGAAAGTTGGGAGAAACAGCAAGAGAGGAGGGCAGGCACAGAAAAAGAATGATAAAGATTAAGGAAGTAGGCAACACTAGACCAAATGAGTGGATGATGGTCACCACAGTTCTACAAAATTACACAAATTCAAAGTACTGTATCCATCCATCCATCATCCAATCCTACGTTGCCCCATGAGGAGCGTAGGAACCCAGGGCTAGGCCGTTGGTCCTGACATTTAAGATGAGACTGAACTGTAAATAATAGAATGTGTGTGCATTTATAACAATCTAGCATATAAATATTACTCTGTGCAGAGACCAATTCAGCTTAACTAGTACTGTATTGCACATTGTATAAAAAGGGACAACAGCTTAATCCTTCAAAAGCAGTGTGCAAAGCATAAAACAATCATTATCAGGACATCTTCATCATCATCATCACAACTGTAGCTAATGCCTCATCACATTTAACCTTACTTCAGTTAGAGCTACTGCATACAAATGGAATAACAGCATTAACCAGATACTGTATCGGTTGCAATACACAGAACTAACATAATAAAAATATGAATGTAAAAAGTATAGTACAAGGAAAAGACATTCCACACATTAACATACAATGAAACAATCATCATTAATCGTAACTCATTACATTCAAGTGGGGTAAGAAGATCCTGAATTGTGCTCTTTTATTTCTGAGAATATGAATGAGAAAATGAATGAAAGGTGATGTACAATATCTCTCCCCCTTCACCTCCTGTGCTACAAGAGGCATGAGTCTGCTGGCAACAAAACTACTGAACTGAGTGGTACCATATCCCTACGCTAATACAAAGACAGAGTTTCTCGCTCCCGTACTAAACCTTTTCAGTTTGTACCTTTAACAACATGCAGGAAATTGATGTATGCATACTCAAACTTGGGGAAGCAAAGAACACTGTGTGCAACATGTATTTTAGGACGAAGAGTATGCTGATTACAATCCCTCTGTGCTAGAGGATCTTTATACGTGGCATGTGTTAGGAGTGTAATCCTGTATTGTAGTGAGGCTTGGGCAGTAAAGGAACAGGATATTCATAGGGTCAAATGTAAATGAATGTGCAGTGCATCCTTGAATGAGAGGCCTGGGGGGGAGTGGGAGGCTAAGACTGTGTAATGTTGAGAGGAAGGATGGGACTTGAATGTGTTAGTATTGTGATGAAGCTGGGTTGATTGAGATGGTTTGCACACCCTGAGAAGATGGAGGATGACAATTAGGTGCGGAAGGTGAGAAATGTGAATATCAAGGGTAAGGTTTAAAAAAAAAAAAAAAAAAAAAACTGGGAGTCAGAGTGTGACCTCAGCAATAAGAGATTGAATTGGGAGGCTGCCAAACACTGAGCACCATGGAGACTTGCCATTAGGTGATCAAGGCCAATGCATGCATGCAAGCATGTTGGGGTCTTTAAACCATACGATACAATGATATGACAAAGCACTAAGTTGTTTATCTAAATTATCTAATTCATTACTGTACAGCTCTATTTGTGTAATTTCAACAGATTGTGTATATTCTCTCTCTCTCCAAAACCTTAGTAGAGATTTACAAACAAAACATGCAAATATCACTCATGTATGGACTTCCGTGTGAAAAGGTTTCAGGCTGGAGGGTAATACTTTTGTTATAAATTTACATAACTCCAAATCTAGGTTGTCTTGTCTAACTTTTTTTTATTCTTAATACAGTATAGCAGTTAAGTATTATTTGTAATCATAATTACATATACAATACAGCATATAGGCATAAATAAATGCTAAAAATCTGGCAAGGATTAACAAAGACTAAACAGATATACTGTATACTGCACAACACGAGAGCACTTACCAATACATCTTCTTGAGGTGGTGATGGTGATGGGGCAGGCTGGAGGGGAGAAAAACATGATTTTGTAAAGTAAACTACAAACATACAGTACTGTACTATGCTCACATTTTGGGTGTATGGTGCACTTACTGAAAATAAAACCATACAGTTCACTTACATCCAATGCATGAAACTTTAAAAATGAGGCATCAAACAAAGTACCAAATTAAATATGACAATTTTATTCAAGAGCTGGCTAAATATTACCTGACAGTATAGGTAGACCTCATTCAAATTAGTTTTCTTTACTTCTTTATTAAGCTGGTGATAATTTACCTCTTATTTTCACTTCAAGTTGTTTATGAATCACTATTAAGTTGCTCTGAAATTAGAAACAAAGGCATGTATTATGGTATAAATTTTGTCGTTGTTCATACATGTCCTAAATGTAAGTTGATGACTGCCTGTACTTGTAATGATGCCAAGTCATTAAGCTCTCGATACCATCAGACTAACGTTCAGATAAAGGGAGATCTTATCTGTCTGAAATTACTCCAGTACCTTCCATATCCTTAATATTATAAGATGGAAATATCATCTGGTAATGGCAAAAATAAAACAAACAAAGGATCAATGCAGTCACGGAATTAATTAAGTGAACATCAACTGGGCACCCTTCCCAGGATGATAAAGGCTTGTGAACAGGAAAGAGGTTTGCCTTACCGAATGTCGTTTGCCAGAGCCGGGAGGAACCTGGGGTGAAGAGAACCTCACATCATACAAATGGATTTGTTCTGGGACCAGGGTGACAGACTTACTATTAATTACTTGTCATAACTGGACTTTCTTTTGCAGGAGGAACAAGGAAAGTACTTATTCTTCTCATGACATTCTTATAAAACAAAATCTGTTATATGACAACTACAAGTTTAAGAGTGTTGTATCAAATCTTCCCATGTCACATTCTTCCAGCAAAAATATACCCTACTTACAACAAAGAACTGATATTTTAGTGAACATATGCCCTGGCCTGTAACTATCCAACTGTATGTCTATTAACCAAAAACATAGTTCCATCAGCATCTCAACCAACATTACAGACCATCATTCTCATTACTGTAATACAGTAATCATCATCATCATCCTAACCCAACTTCTATCTATCTTTCTATCTATTGCCTGATGCCTTCACCCCATAAGAGGAGACCACAAACAAACTGCCTCACAGTCATAAATATTACTTCTGAAATAGGCCTATCTTCTCATATAATCTAACATTGTGTCTTTTCTTTTTTCTTCCTCTCGACTCTCTGCCTACTAACCTAAGCCACTACAGTATTTCATTCTTCATTTCGCCCATTTTATGTCAACACAAAACTGATATTTCAATAGCTTGATACTCAGTCTTCATATGAGAATCTTAACCCTTTCAGCACAAGGATATCACTTCTTGTTCCTACCACATGATTATACTCAGCTTAGGATAGCAACCTAGCTGTGTAGAGCAGGGAATGATGAAGGCTACAGGTAACCCCTTAAATCTGAATGGTGTCTAAAAAAAATCAGGGTATCAGACAAGTAAAAAGTTATCATCATAGTGCAGATGTAAATCAATCCCTTCAATAACTTCACACACTAACAACTCACCTCGTGACTCATGGGTGACACAATGGGGGAGGGTGTGGATTCAGGGGATGGGGGTTCCTCCACAGTCCCTCCCAGCTCATCCTCTCTTGTCTTCAACTCACCTAGCATCTCTCGAGCTTGACCAATCTTTGGCAGAGGGTTGTGGAAGGAGCTGAAATTTTATCAATAAGCAGTTAACTGAATTTTGGTAATGGCAGAAAAACTGTAACACTTCCATCATCAGTACCACCATTATAATCATTTTTACCCTAATTCTCACATAAGAAATGGGGTGAGGCAGGATTAAAAAAGTGAAATTGTTCTACAGCTGAAATATGAAACAGCATGCTCAATGAAATGGGCCAAATAATCATTTACACTTCACCCAAGGCTTTGAAATCTTAAGAGTGCTTACCATTAATAGCAGTCAAAGCAATGTCAACTTAGCAGTTCATCATCATCCTACTCAAGAATCCAATAATTTCACACAAAGGGGTAAAATCCAAAAATGATGAAACAAAACTGAAATTATCAAAGTGCCCACTAAAACAGTCCATACATCCTTTTACTTTTCATTGCTCCAAAATAAAAAGAAGTTCAGCACTTCCAAACTCCTGGGTGCATTTTCTGACAAACATGACCAATGTAAAATCACATCTGGAAATGTGCCCAATACGTACGTCCTGGGTGGAGTAGGGAGAGGGGGAAGCCTATTGGAGTGGGGGCGGTGGACAGCCGAGCCTCCAGGGGTCCTTGTGGCAGGGGGATGTTCTCCTATCCTCACTCTGTGCACTTGTCTTGGCCCTGGGAAAGTATTTATAAAGAATTTTTACTCATTTCTATTTCCTCAAAGCAGTCATTTTCAGAAAATCTGCTTGGTCATTTTCAATTTAGTATTCAATCTAGTCAGTCTTTTAAATATTTGGTAACTCTGAGTAACATGAAAATGTAATGAAAAACTCTTATACAAAACTTCAACTTAAGATACAGCCCCTGGTGTACTGTGTGAATCTTCCAACTGTGATGGTGTTCAGTGCAAGGCTACAATACCTGTAGTGCTACAAAGTAAGCATGCCCTCACATTACGATGAGGAGATACGGTATTTGAAAAAATTCAACATATGAGAGATGCCTGTATATCAAAGCTATTATAACATGGGTTCAATGGGGATATTTTTTGGCCAAGGGTCACCCACCCAACAAAGTAGTTTCCAACTTGCCTAAACTGGTACGGTAGTTATTTCACTTCACTGCACATCACTTGCTGCTTACCATAAAAGAAAAGTAAAAATTTGTTTCAAACTCATTGAAGCTGGTACAGCTAGTAATTTCGCTTCACAGCACTTCACTTGCTGCTTGACCTCCAACACCACACTACTGTTCCATTACTAACAATAACACATCTGACAGTGATCGATCTGATGGCCTTACTGGAACAAAGAAATGACCAAGTCTGCATGTTGGCAATCATATCCAGCAAAAATAGTGATTGTATATCAACAAGTGGGGCTTCATACAGGAGCATAATGATCATATATGCCACATGCGATTGTGCTGTGTATTGAAAAAGGTCCTAATGTTTTAGTCATCGTATATGTGATTCATCGTATGCTGGTTTATTGTAAAAGGAGGATCTGCTGTATCTGGAGCACAACACTAGAGTCATCACAACCATGAGTGTTAACAGTGACAAAACTAACAATTTCAGGTTCCTACAACTCTCACATGGATAAAATCATATGGCATTAGGTGCAAAAGAATAATGAAGACTTCTTCACCACAAGGTAAGGCATATGGTAATTATCTCACCAGTGTACGTTCTGGATGGGGCATGGGTGAGGACAGATGAGGAGTATGGCCCCATCAAGTCCGAGGGTATTAGAGGTGGCAGTCTAAGCGATGCTGTCAGGGCTTCCAACTTCGCTCGACGCACCCTGATGGATTCCAACTGAGGAGGTAAATACAATGGATCAGAACTCAGGATTATTAACACCATCACTTCAATGAAGTATGAGAGTTACAGTTTATTCTTGCTCCTTCCAAATTTTATTCAACTTCAAGAGGTCTCTCTTACCACATGGGTTAATGACAGCTATACATCCCCACCACTTCCAAACATCTCTCTTATGCTGTATAAAACAATCTGATGGTAGCAAAAATGAAACCAAAATATATATCAGTGATGTGGTTTAAGTACAAGAGTTAAAAAATTCATTTTAACCTCTTCAGCACAAACTATATCCTATTCCTGTTAACTCCAGACTACTTCATTCAGTATGGAGAATTTTCTAAACTGTAGGGTTTAGAGAAAACCTCCTTCACTGCTACGGGACTCTCCTAAGCCGAATAAAATCATCTGGTGGCAAGAAATAACATAAGAATACTCATATACAGCTGCTGTTTACCATGTGTGTAGTTCCCAAACATGTAACTGCTGACACAGCACAGATCAGTTAAAAATACACCTTGTTATGAAAGAAACTTAAGTATCAATAAAACGGTACAGCTTAATGTAGCAAAACTACCTGAAACTGCTGAATGCAATCTGTCCACGGATGAAACAGAATATCACTTAGGAAGTTCTGATAGGCTAAACTACCATGATTTATAAATTGAGAACGCTCTTTAATAAAGGGCACAGACAAATGCACCCTACAAGGGTGAAGTAATAACTGCTATCTTATACATCCACTTAAAGTATATACTATATTAAAAAAATAAATAAATAAAATACAGTACAACAGTACAGTATTATAAGGTATAACTATAGGCACTGTATATGCAATATTAAGAATGACATGGTTCAGCTGATGCATTAAGCATTGTAAATAGAATAGCATCTTCAGTTAACTACAACACTTGTTCTGTACTGCTTTATGGTATGTATACTCACTTCCCTGGATATGCTGCTACTAATCATGCGCCTACGAGGAGGCCGAGAAGGTCTGGGTGACTGAGGAGACTTGGCTAAGCCCCGGGGGGACCCGTGGCGGGGCCTGGATGGGGCTCCTGAGGGGGCCATGACAGGGATAGATGCAGAGAGTGGTGCACTATCAGCCATCGCTCTGCTGGTCTGTCATCACACACTCACCCGCACAACTTGGCACAAACATTCTGTTTGAAAGACAATGTCACATGAGGCAAAACAACCTATTTATGTAACCCTTTCATCACTACAACTACTGTACTGCTAGGTACTGTACTATGAGAAAGGTGGTAGGTGGTGGTGACCATCATCCACTTGGTGTAGTGCTGTCCAACGTTTCCACTTTTTATAATTCTATTTTTGTGTGCCTTCCTTCCTTCCTACATTTCCACTTCCCTCCGATCACTTTTTATTCCTCTTCCTATTTCAAGTGGCTCTCCACAGGGTGACATGTCTAATGGTTTCCTCTAACCCAGGAAACCACTTACAAAGCTGTGTGGTAACCATCAAACCAGATCACTGAGTGACGTGGAGCCTACTATGATGCCCCTGTTGGCCTAACTGGGTGGAGACAAATGTGGCATCCACCCAGGAATTAAACCTCCACATTTTTTCCCCAACACCTTGCTGTGGAAAGGTACTGTGTCAACCACAGGGGGAACATCAGTTCACTGCATGGAATAGCTCTGCAGAGGCAGTTGCTTGCCTGTGGTTGATAGGTCTGCTCACCCAGACAGACTGGGGTTGATCGACACCAACTCAGAGAGAGAGAGAGAGAGAGAGAGAGCATTTCATCAAGGCGTGAATTGCGGCCACTGACAAGGACTAATGACCAAAATGGCTTCACCTTGCATGGCCCAGCCTGCAATTATTCTCACACCACAACAAAAGCCTCCCGCACCTTTACATCAGATTGCTTCTCATTCATCTTACAGAAATATTACGAAATTTAATCACCATCACCATTATCATTTTATTTGCGGCAGACATTATATACGGTGGGTACAGGAAGCAGCATGACCTCCTCCCCCCCACACACAAAAAAGACAACCGAACACCACCCTAATGGCAGTACAGCTAAGCTAACACCTGTAGGAATGTTATAAATGCAGCAGCTACACATTCTTCACACCAAATAGATATGACTGCAGTATTACCACGGTATGCATACTCAGAATAAGTGGTCTTGCTCCCTCTTTAATCATCATCCCCGACTAACCCACTTTCTCATAAACATTAGCATACCAAGCGAGTGCCAGTTACGACATTGAGCATACAAGCATTCACTTATTCACGCCTGATCTTTGCCTTACTTCCAACTAGTCAAATGTAAAGGAAACATCACGTCCACCTTATATAAAAAAAAGAAAAAAAAGAAAAAACGGAGTTGTTACATAAAACTGTAGCTGCCGTAAAGGCCTCCAAAGACGACGTACGTAACGATTTAAAATCCAGTCTGTGCTGGCAGTGGTGATTCTAAGTCTACTCACTCGATGTCGTGCTGCGCTCTGATGGCTCTACACTGAGTTACATGTCAAAATGCTTCCGAGTAACCGGCTAACCAAGTGACGCTTGGTGAGCCAGTGGGTTAAGGCGCTCCAGCCGGATGAGGCTCTTTAGACATTTACATGCAAGGGATGGTTGGGGGTTTAGTGCTGTGGCAAGCAAGGCTGGTCACCTTCGCCTTAACTGCAGGAGCTGAGTAGCCTAGCCCAGGGTTCCCACGCTCGTGATGGGGCAAAAAAGATTGGATGATCAGATACATTTACTAACTCCACAGCTACTAGTACAGTAATTAAATATCTGAAATTATCCAGAGGAGGCCTTTGCGATTACACACAATATATGCCTACGATAAAATTATGAAATGAGTTCAGTCAGTGGCGGTGACAGTAGTGGTTCCCAGAAAAAACAAGTCTATTATTAGTCTACCTGCCATGATGTTCACCAGGATATCAGAATATTAAGCAAAATATCCAACACTATCTAGAAAAGGCCACCAAGATGACATTATGAATAATAAACGGGAGAGGTGAGTGTGTGACGGTGGTCGTTTTCTGGGAATGTGTTGTGGGGTTGCTACGAGGCAGGGGCGACAACCATCCACCCGCTCAATACACCCTCACCACAAAAACACTGGAATTTCAACACCCGCATACTTAGCATATCATACAGTAAGATTAACTCCTTGAATCCGCCTGACTTTTTTGTTTATTCTTGACGATGCCAGACGATTTTATCTTAAGAAAGGAGTCTAACTGTGGAGGGGGGAGGGAAGGTGATCAATGTTGTAATTAACCCCTTCAGTCCGAAAAGTGTCCTAAACTTTATCAAATTCTCAGACGGCAATAATGAAATGTGAGAGACGCCCCGGGGTTTGAAGTGTTAATTTTAACTCTCTCTCTCTCTCTCTCTCTCATAAACGTAACAGCTATTGATTATTTCGGTTATTGTTCAGGCTAACATCTGACATTACCCTACTGAGACTGACCTAAATCTTTGGCTAACATTCACTACAGCCATGGATGGGCTACAAAGTGCCTTCGTTAACCTCTTCATTACGTGGGCCCTAAAATCGTGTCAGCAAAAGTAAAATAAAACGTCCTAGGGCAGATGGGGGTTAATCTAACGTTGTTATCAATTTATTAAGTATCGTTATATATTTTACTGCGGCTAATACGAAAGAATCCTTAAAAACAAAGTAAAACCAAGGGACTTCCCAAGCTCAAGAATAATTTTAATCTAAACCCTCTCGTTATTAGTCTACATCATGCAAATAGGAACTTAACTTAGGCAAACACCGAACATTTTGTCAAGCTGGAAATCCTAGCATTCAAAGGGTTAATTGAATAACAGTAACGATCAAGCAACTGACCAGAGATGCACAGGGACCCGTGCGTTAATATTGGCACCATTAATATTGTGACAGTTCGAGATGCTCTATGAAGTCCAGTAATGTGGGCTAGACAACCAATCCTGGCTCTACTTGCTCACACACCAAATCTGCACATATTTCTTTACAGATGCGCTTCACAAAATACCATACCTTCTACCATGTTCTATCGCAGCTAATGCCATACGATTTTATAAGTGATGTGTGTTATACTATGGAATGCAAACATAAAGTCATCATATATAACACGCAGCCAGGTGTGACAACCCCCTCCCTTTTTTACTCCGCCACAACCCCCTCGCCTCCCCTCTCCATCTCCTCTTCCTCATGAAATAAGCATCAACATGCACTCAACACATTAAGTTCACTCTACAGTCTAAACTGTGGACAACACTTTCCATGGCGTCTCTTCATCTTACACAATTAAGGCACTGTTCAACTTCCTGACTCCACCCTCACCACCTTCACCCCCTGCCTCCTTACCCTCGTTCTGCTTCACTCCCCCTCCTCTCCACTCCCTAGCACCTTCCTCTTCCTCCCCCCCCCTCCTCCCCCTGCCGCCGAGTGTTTATCACTCTCATTCCCACAATCCTAGAAACGTCCCTGAATAACTGAACAAGGTAGCGTGTCACAGATGCTTATGTAAAGGGGAACTGTACCACAGCTCCAAGTTTTGCTGTGTGTGTGTGTGTGTGTGTGTGTGTGTGTGTGTGTGTGTGCGGGGGGGGGGTCAAGTGGAGAAAGGACAGAACTGTGTTGCCAGGGGTGGGAAGTTGATGAAATACCTGTACCTAAACACCATATGAAGCCTCTTCAGTGACAATCCTCCTTGCTACTACCAGGTGAATATATTTAGTAAAGTCACTAAGTAACAGGGTACATGCCTACAACCCCTCCAATTCGAGGTGTCTCCTACGCTGAATAAACGTCTGGATGTGGGAAGCCGGGTAGTTAGGCCTGTACAATAACATCTTCGTTCAGTAGGTCCTAAACTGAGTACTTGACTCCTTGAGCGAGGGCAATGGACAACTTTCATTAAGCTGCTTATTACTCCAGGTCTTTCCAAAATAAGTTAAAAGTCTATTCGGCAGTCTGGGAAGAAATATGTATTCATAGCAATCCCTGAAAGCCTGCCAACCCGATCAGCCTTGTATCCACTCTGTACGTAAAAGGTGGATATACAACACTTGAGGTGGCTATTTTGCAATACCACTTACCGTCTCACTTAAAGGAAATGACTGATGCAAGAAGTCAACACGACGTTATCAGACATGTACTCTTACGTAATGCATGATACGTCTCACGCCAGTATTGTTAGACATGACATGAAAACGAGAGGTTTGGGTTTCCAATCAGACCACAGTAAACATGCAAGGGTCGCACTTACGCAAGGGGCTGCATCACAAATTCCACTATGGATTATTACTGGCTGCAGACCTCCACCTATTTTAAAGAACTATATTATAGCCTTTACCGACAGCCCACTACTTACAAGCTATATGAAGAGGGAGATGGGAGGGTAGAAACGAGTGGGGGAGGGGAAGAAAGGGGAGGGAAGAAACAATCAAACATGGGTGGGGGAAACTAATGGGCTGAAACATATACTACCAGGATAAAGGTATTTTATCACCCCACAGGATAGACACCCATCTTCAAGAGCAGAAACTGAAATATGCCTCAAATTAGTTAGTGCGGAGACAATCAGACAACTACTGCAATTAACTCCACGATCTGCCCTTAGGATCGAGTACAAAGACCTTACCGGCACGTGCGGCGTGGTGGCGTGGAGGAATGCAGCTGAGAGGCCATAACTCCTAACTACTACCCTCGTCTGAACTTAGAAAATGCATGGTTCAGGACAACGTGGGGAACTTCTAAAGACATCGTTAAACTTTCTCCCTTGTACAACTCACTTAGGCATCCGTAACACTGTACTACGCGCGACACTTGTTTTACAGGCGGAGGCTAAGGGACAACGTATTATTATTATCACTATCAAAATGTAAGCCGGAATGAGGAACCACAGCGTGCACAGACCAACGCCCTCCCACGTCCACGACCCTTGAATAACTACTTGCTTGGCTGGACCTCGTGTACTTCCCCCAGCCCTCGAGTTGCCAGTTAAATACCACAAAAATGACAAATGGTGTATTATCAAAAGCAATTACAACTCTGAACTTTCTTTCTCCCCACAAATACATCTGCAAGTGGCCATTTGTAGTGACAGGGAGGCCATAAAGGCATAAATTATTAAAACTAATTGATCAGGTAACACCAAGCACACAAACCACATCTCATCCAATAAATATAAAATATCCAACCTCTACCACATCACCTCATGAGTGTAACAAACACACACACACACACACAGGCTCACAACTTTCTATAATCGGTACCTGGCTGACCACAATTTCCTTACCATACAATTTTCCTCTCTCTCTCTCTCTCCTGGCTTTCCCTTTCAATTACTTCCCCCCCCCCTCTCTCTCTCCTGGCTCTCCCTTCCTCTCACTTCCCCCCCTTCCTCTTTTACCTACTTTTTCCTCATATCTCCCCCCACCCTCTCCCTTCCTATCTCTTCTGTCCCTTTTCCCCTTTACTCTTTCTTCCTTTTCTTCTCGTCTCCCTCCCCCCCTCATTTCCCTTTTCTTTCTCATCTCTTTACGCCTTACCTCCCTACCTCTCCTCCACTTTCTCTCTCTTTCTTTCTTTATCTCTTTTTCAGACCTTTCCATTTCTTCCTTTACATCTGCCTCTTCCCCCTTTCTCCCCGTCCCCACACCAACACCCCCATCCCGACCCCCTCACCAACAATTTTCATGCTACCTATCGTCTCCATTCCTTCTCCCTTCCTCTCCCTTTTCTCCCACTCCCTCCATCTTCCCCTAATCCTTTCAGTATGACTACGGCCACAATCCATTTAGTATGATGATGCTTTTATTATCGTAAGTCTTTACTACTGCAGGTGGCTCTAATCAGCTAAAAGGACCCATGCTCTCTTCTCCCCTCTCCCTGCCTCCCCCCTCCTCACATTCCTCTCCCTCCTTCCACCCACTCCTCTCCATCCTCCCCATTCCTCTCCCTACCTCCTCCCCATTCCTCTCCCTACCTCTTCCCCCTTTTTCCTCTCTCTACCTCCTGCCCCCTATTCCTCTCCCTACCTCTTCCCCCCATTTCCTCTCCCTACCTCCTGCCCCGTATTCCTCTCCATACCTCCTCTCCCAATTCTTCTCCCGGCCTCCCCTTCCATTCCCACAAGTTCACCTACAGAATATTTTTTTATAACCCCACTATATTATTCATCTACAGAAGATTTATAGGCTCATTATATTACCGAAAATTCACAGCCAACATGTAATATTTACAAGACTGTTTGAAGTGTCGGATGGTTCGAGGCAGCTTCGATCGAATAGTCACGAACGAATCACGACCGACTTAACGAAGACTCATGTATACCCCTCCAGTTTGCACACTATGAACGGAATAAAATTGTCTGGAGGGAACGTACCAATAGTTAAATGGCACGTACAAGCACAATATAAAAGGGTAGAAAGAAAAAAAAACATTAACCTGGGTACAGCTCATTTGTAACCATATTTTAGACCTGTTTCATCACCAGGAACCTCACTGTTTCGATGCCAGTCATTCAAGTAAAATTTATCTGTAGAGGATTAAAATATTTCAAAAGGATTTATAAAATATGGTTCTCTTTCTTGATCATGAGGAATGGGATATATTCTGTCACTGCATTTTAAAGGTGAGTCACTACCAATCACCATCTAAGGGCTTTGGACCTTCATCGGGTAGTAAGTGCACTGAATTTCTGCTAATACTAAATTACTGTTTTATTAATTACCATACTGCTTAAATATTAAAACTGTATGTAAACGCAATATATACTCCAGACTAAATGCGACACAAAGGGCGCATCAAAAGAGGAAAGAAAACCACAAACAAAACAATACTCAGAAAATAACATACGGTACGGTAACACGGGAACGGGAACTCCAATAACGAACCATTTCATGACAGTATCGTAAATCAGGAGGAAAGAAAACCACCAAAGAAACAAAGAACGTCCAGAAAATGACGTAAGGTATCGTAATTTCAAAGCGGGAACTCCAATAACAACCCAATTCATATCTATAACGCAGCTTAAGAGGAATGAAAACCACTACTGATATATCATTAAAGGAGACCCAGAGGCGGGTACATTATGAAAGGCAAGTATTCTATATGAACAAACCAGTACACGGAAAATTACACACACACAAACACACACACACACACACACACACACACACACACACACACACACACACATCATAAAGTAGCAAGAATAAAAAGTTCACTTCCCCTATCAATATACCATTAGACACATTAATGAAAGCAAGTACAAGAACGCAACAAACCAATAATAATAAGAAAAACAAGAGAAGAAAAAAAAAGACGAAAAAGAAGAAAAGGAAGAAACTATACGCTAAATAAAAGAAACTCAAATGCACCAGGGAATCAATGCAAACCTGTAATGCAGCATAAGAGAACAGAAAACCCACTATCGAACTACCATTATAGGAGACTGAGAGTCGGGGGTATTAAGGGGGACGCCAGGGTCTCTCTGATTTATTCATCCCCTGGTTCTAAGAAGGTGGCACACAGGGACAGTAAGCAACTCTATTTATAAAGGATATCACAAAGTTTTACGATGAAGCCACCACAACTGCAGTGAAAAATTACATCACTTGTTTTGGTCGTATTTTTTCACTCTATTATTCATTTTGGTTTGGCTGTGAAGTGTCTGATAGTTCAGAATTAAATATATAAACATGGAATCTCATACACAACCAGTTCACCAAAAACTTACGATAAAGAACGATGAAGCCACAACAGTGAAATCTTATGATATCATTTGTTTTTTAGTCGCAATATATTTTTCACAGCATTACTCGTTTCGGTACGGCTGTGAAGCGTTTGACAGTTGTATGAGGCAAATATATAAAAAGGGAATCTCGTACACAATTCAGGTTCAAGAAACTTCAGGAATAAATCGTTGCTGAAGGTCGCTCGATACACACTGCACGGGCATTTTACAGTCTGTCTCACACTCGGGAAAAAATTACCAAACTTTTTACTTTTGTCAATCATGAATTCCTGTCTGTGATTATCCTGAAAATTTTCTTCCCAAATCTCTCAATATTATTCTACCACATGTATAGTTTCTACACATTTATGTCGCTTTCCGTATCAGTCAGTACTTTCTGATTACGCAACACTACACGCTGTCCTCCACGAAATTATCCCATTACCATCATTTTATATTCTTACCTTCAAAGTGCATGCAAGGTCACATCTCGTAAACCCCTACTTATGGTCAAATCCCAAACAGATGGTATTGTTGGATTATCCGATACATATAATTTAGTGTTATTTTTATTATCATCACTTTGGACAGCTTAATATAATTTGTCTCATAAGGTATCAGTGGGTAGAGCAATCGTAATTTTTGAGGGTCGAGTCTGGCAGGGTGGCGGAGTTGGGAGATCTCGAGTCCTTTAATTACCTGCCCTCTGCCAACCCCCTTAAATAACAAGGCAGAAAGCTCAATCTTTTACTTCTCATCAAGTTTCAATAACGATGTAATTTTAGTTGGCCTTTCCCTTCGTTATTTCATGTTTACTAATAAAACCTGTATCGTGGTCTAAGCAGATAGACATGATCACAGTACGAGATCATTCGGTATATGGTACTCAAAAAGCTTTAATATTAAGGCTCCTTGATGGTCCTAACAAATCCCATTAATTATATATTTACCTGCAAGATATTAAAAGAATCAGAAACCAATTTAGGGTGTTCTGACTTCCACTTACATCGATCGTCCTATAAACTATACCTGCTGCTTACTGTAATCAAGCCTAAGTGGTCTGAAAGCGCACACACACACACACACACACACACACACACACACACACACACACACACACACACACACACACACACACACACACACACACACACAAGCAATAAAAATACAAGTAGGTCTATAATACATACACTCGTCTCACACATGAAGTTATAAAGAGAGTAGCCGATGAAGGGTTTAATATCACGAAATGGGTGTGGGGGGGGGGGTGCTGTGATGATGCCCTATGGCGCAATTCATCTCAAAACAATACTAATAAAAAGAATCACCTGAAATATCAATACACCCAAGATCTCAATTACTGTGATGTAGTTCCAGCACGGCAAGACAGGACCTTCCCGTGGGGTGAAGGGGGAAGAGTGGTGGCCAGAAATAACCCTTGCCCATGCTGGAAAACTACGAACGGTCAAGGGTTGTCTGGAGGGAGAGTGATGCACGTAAATCTCGAAATGTAGACCAATGGATATGTATCAGAATCTATACGTTATCTACATGTACCAAGCGCGTGTAAACAGTGGCATACAAAAGGAGGGTCGTATTACATGTGTTCAAATTTAAATGCCTGTCATGGCCTGGACTACGAAAGCGCCTTAAGCACAAACAGATGGCAAAATGAGCACAATATTACCGAAACACCTTGAAAGAGTACCATCGCGCCAGCTTTCTCCTTTCCTACTGTCCTACCTACCCTTTTCCTGACGTGCCGCCTACCATCCATAAGATAATGTGTGACTGACGAGGAGGCTAATGAGTCACGAACACTACCCTCCACCTGAGCCTATCAAGAGATCAGCAGTCACGATGTACCCTATCCTTGTTCTTCATCTTTCTTCATTATATACTTCTCCCTTCCCTCATGCCTCCCTTCTCCACTCTAATCCTCTCATTTCTCCCTTGATTTCCTTCTATCCTGTCCCATCCATTTATTCCTTCCTTTTTCTTCTCTCCCACTCATTTCTCCCTTCCTTTTCTTCTCTCCCATTCATTTCTCCCTTCCTTTTTCTCATCTCCCACCTACTTTTCCCTTCCCTTCTCTCCCTTTCTCTCTTCTCCCTCTCATATTTTCCTTTTCTTCTCTTCCTCCAATTTTTTCCCGCCCTTTTTCAGTTTTTCCCATTGCACAGGTGACTGGCAGTGGGTAAGAATCGCCATTTCCATACTCCCCCCCCTCCATTTGGGAAGCTTTCTTATTTAGGTTTACTTGGGTGTTTCCTCCTTCACTTTCACTCATTTACATACCGTACTTTATTAGGTTCAATTGTGTTTTTCCTTCATTTTGGGTATTTGTTTAGGTTCACTTGGGTTATTCTGTCATTTAGGTTCATCTGAATGTTTCAGCTCATTTGGGTTTTTCTCAACTATTTGTTTCATTTGAGTAATTCGTAGTGCCGTGGCGTAGTCATGCTACACAATATGCACACATCAAATAAATCGGAATTTCGAATGGGGCCCAGTGGAGGTCCAAACATCTGACGGGAGAGCAGGAGGGGGGGGGGAGGGAAGTAGCAAGGTTCCCAGTGGCTACGACAGCGCATAATGGAATATATATATATATATATATATATATATATATATATATATATATATTAATACCATCTTTTCAACTGAACTAACCTAAACATGTTGCAGTATGGATGAAGTGCATGTTGCAGGTCTAGTTCGTTATGCAGACCATCCGGCATGTTTCACAACAGATCATTTCAGTTTTACAAATTAATCCAATGCTTTGATAATCTAAATCTTCATTCATATACTGTTTCAGGGTCCCCTGCAGTTCACTGACAACATGGCATCCCCGGCAATGTAACTGCAAGTGCAAACAGCAGATTGTCGAGCTGCTTATCACAAAATAT
Source organism: Coenobita brevimanus (assembly GCF_032717465.1). Taxonomy (NCBI): domain Eukaryota; kingdom Metazoa; phylum Arthropoda; class Malacostraca; order Decapoda; family Coenobitidae; genus Coenobita; species Coenobita brevimanus. Next base: position 679,817 of record NC_137051.1, read on the forward strand.
TTGTAATTAATGGAGAAATATACATCATTTGTTGCAAAAGATGTTCTCAGTTTCCTCATCCATATGTGGATGGTCATGTTTCTGTTTACCTACCCATAGCCAGATCCCGTACTAATCCTGGAAAGGGTGGCCAAATACATATCGCCTTGTCACCCTGTATTCTGCCATAAGGCTGCCCTCCTTCCTACTCACACCACCCTCATTCATATACCTCTACACTCTACAGCATCCCTCCATCCTATCCTATTCCACTCTCCCCATCAACTCCTCCATCTCCAAGGGAGCCTGAAGTTATGGGGGGCAAGGGGGGGGGAGTTGCCCACTCTTAATTTGTAGTGGGATGCAAACGGGGGGGGGGGGTTTGCCCCCTCCCTATACCTCGTCACGAGCTTACTACAAACATGTTATGCAATACTAACAAGATATTTCAACGCATGCTACGGTATGTTATTCTTCACAAAAGCACAATATCACATGTCCAGCTGAAATACATGAGGACGATATATTAGTTTTTAGAATAGCCACTGTTCATATAGTAAAGAAACTCAAATATTACGCGGATATACAGTAGATGGCGGCAGGTGGTGGCGACCATCATCCTCTCATTTGATGTAGTGCTCCTACATCTTCCTTCATCATTCCTTATGTCTCTCTCCTCCTCTCTTCCTATTTCTTCCATCTTTCTTGTCACTTTTTATTAATCTTCTCTCCTTTTCAGGTGGTTTTACATTGAATGAAAAGCATAATAGTTTCCTGTAACCCTGGAAACATTTACAAAGCAGGATATTAACTCATACATGTTCCCTGCGTGCCAACAAGTGGGTTGGCAGGTTAAATGCCCCTCCCAGTGAAACAAGTACCGGTAACTCAAAAACAGCCACTCCTTACGGGATTACGGTGCCTGGCTATAGACACATACAGATAAGTACTTTCTGTTACTACCTCTGATGCATCGGTTCCTCTGGGAACTCCTTCCAAGGAGTGGCCACACTGTAAAGAGCCTCCAGTCGTCTGTTTAAATATGCTCTCCTTCCACCTATATCTGTATTCCCACCCAATTCCACCTTATTATGTATTCTTCTACTCACTTCTCCCAACACCCTGGAGGTATCCCGTTTTATTCTCATTCATATATAAATTTCCACTATGTATTACACATATTACGGTCTGCAAGCCCTCACTGGCTGTACTTTTGTCCCCTCAATCCTGGGTTCATGCTTTCGGTGCAATTGTCCACTCAAAACATACTCTGTCCATCAACCGCTTTAGTGTAAGTAGCAATAATCCTCTATATGACAGACACACTCATACCTAGGAACTGCTGCAAAAAGCTGAGCGACTCGAGCGAGTATCACCTACTAGGCGCTGGCCCGTACTCTCGTTGGTTAAGGAGGCTCCCTGGTGCTTTTCACGAGGTTTTAGTGTGGCAATAATGTTGATGTTATTTGTATTTATGCAATATATCTGAATGAAAAAAATATATAAGTACCATACATGAGAACAGAGGTGTAATATTCAAAACAAAGCGCTGTGAAATAAGTGCTAGAAATACAGTACTTTGTTGACAACGGAGCCCAATCAATCTCTCACTGGGGACTACCAAGAAATATCATTTTATAACAATCGGCACTACTTCAGCTCCTAAATAATAATAAATAATTATATTCTAGAGATTAGATTTAACGTATTGACAATCGGCTATTTCTCTTAAATAAATTTTCCAGCAACGTACCTCAGAGCAGGATAGTTTGAGACAACGGTGCAACATGACGTCTGTGACTCAGGTAAAATTTCTCAAATTTCCTTTGGATCAGTCATTGCTAGTTGGACATTTTTGCACTTATATATATTATTTTTCATCTACTACCCAGTCTGGAACAATAATTGGTTTTTCAGGTCAATAATTTGTTGGTTTCAATGGAGGTATGAGCCAGGTGCTCCATGGGAGGTGGAAATATTCATCCACTATATTTATAATGTATATCAAAGTAACTTTTTTACCACAGTTTATGCTTTCAAGCGGTAATTTTGTAGGGAATGAGGCTATCTAACTGATCAGCAACAAAACTTTACTGGTATCCCGAACTCCTTCCACCTCAATACTGTACATTGTCTGTATACCGGTGTAAATAAAAGTGGAGATAACCTAGGATTTATATGTTTCTTCTGTAAATGCCTTGGGTATAGTTTGCAACAGAAGCAACCTATTTTGCCCTAGTTTCAACCAGTCTGTAGAAAATGTCCACCATGTTAATCATACCAACATTATGAAACACCGTACAGTATTTGGAAACTGTTCCTTTCTGCAGATAATACTTTTAGATGCCGAAATTTTGCCTCTAACCCCAACAGGACTCTGATGTTCACATAACATACGAGGACCAACAGAAAATCAACAGGTTTGCCCGCTGTAATGCTCGTCATGGAGACATCAAGGAAGAACTCAAGCAAAAAGAGGTGAACCAGTTTTTTTTTTTTCTTTCTTTCTTTAATATACTCGTATTGCCCTTCTAACAGCCACATCGACTCTAGTATCATTTGATTCCAGTTAATGTCATATGCTTTTATTTACATGAGTGCCAGTGAAGGCTGAGTGTTAATTCAAATACCATTAACAATCAAAGCAACTCTAGTACTCTGTTCCAGCTAATGCTAAATGATTTTATTCAGCAGGCAGTGAGTCACAAGTCTCACTGTTAACTAGTTATCATATGGAGAAACATAGTACTGCACCATAGGCTGAGATTCACAAACTGATAATCAGTTCCCTGTCATAATAATTAATGTAATCACATTTTCACAGAATGACCTGCAAAATCTCCAGGATGCTGAAGACGAGATGATGATTGCACTTGACAGTGACGAGAAGGTTCCTTTTATGGTGGGGGAAGTTTTTATCATGAAGACACAGGTAAATTGTCGTGTTAGCTGCAGAGATGCAGCATAAAACATTGTGAGCATTCACACTCTATAATTTTTAAACTTTTGTATGAAGCTCAGTTGCAGTGTTTTTCACTAAGTAGGCTACTGTATTGAATTTTTGGTAGGTTACTTCACCACTAGTTTTAATAAGCCAAATAAAATGGAAAGCATTAGGATGTGTAAGCTAACAGATATTTTTCTGGGTATGTATGCGATCCAGTAATGGTCCATGGGTTATGGATCATCTCTGCTAGGGCAGTCCATAGCCATTATGTTAGTTTAAAATTTTTTCTTGTATGATAAAATTTTAATTGCTAAACCACATCCAATGTCAGCTTATAATAACACTATCATACTGTATGATTAAAGAGAATGTAAATTTTATACCGTACTCTACTATGGTATAATTTAACTGCAGTAAGTTAAGGTGGGTGATAAACAACAGATAATACAAGCATTTCATGAGTAAAGCAAGGGTGACCAATAAGCACCCTGAAAGCCAGGTGCAGCTCCTCAAACACTTTAATATAATCGGTGAAGTATTAAAGTCACATTCAGGGCAGTGTGACTGCTGATACGCAGTCCAGAAATCTTATGCATATATTGTATTGACCAATGATGGAATACCTTACAATAAAGAGTAATTATTTGAATCTATGAGATTAATGAAATTTTTACTTGGTGATAATTTAGTGGTTCTGCAAGTGTGTGGTTAATTTCTTGCTTCTATGTCTTGTATGAATTAACTGCCCTTGACACACTCTAGAGACTAAGTACATGGATTCAAATTTGATTAATCATCTTTAGGACAGGTTATTGATGGTTAGTAGGGGAGACTACCATAATGTCTTACCAGTGTGTGTGTATGTTGTTCTAGGCTTTTGTTCTTACTGATGTCGACTTAGTGACTCATAGTGTTGTCTGTATCTCTTCAGCACATCCCAGAGATGCTTAGTGGAAGCTAGGATGAACATCTTTGGATCTGTATGGAATGCATTAAAAAAAATTGTTAGATGGAATTAGAAAGCAGATTCTTTGTCAGTAACATCATCATCAGTTCAACACGAAGATTGTTTTTAGTTTTCATTTTAAATCAGGGATGTTCCCAAAGATTTTCCATACAGTTGGTTCTGTCAGTTTTGGGAAGCTGTTGCATCAATATTGTAGGTTGTAATGGAACTTAATTTAAGGTTGAATTATTTTTTTGAAAGAGTATTATGTATAACTTCCAAGTGCATATGGGAGGCACAAGGTTACACATTTGTGTATTAGCATGAAGATGTTGGAAGCTACAAATCCAGCACTTCTGTTGCCTTTTATCTTTTTAGGATGGGACTCTTCTTAATTCAGATGTTTCACCTTACGCACTGTGCATGGGAAATTGTGCAAAGGTAATGGTGATGTATAACTTTTTAGTCTTTGTAACACTGCACACTGCTTCCCATTAGGCCTAGATTTTTTTGCCCTTTATCATCGTATTTCACTGCTCATCTTTCGTGAATTTCTGTTGATATTGAAGTTAATAATGAAGCTTCTCCTTCAGGATGAAGCCCAGGAAGCCATCAGTGCTCAGCGTGAGAGCCTGCAGGAGGAAATCAGTAACCTTAACAGTCGAGCCAGTGAGCTACAGGACACCATGACTCAGCTCAAGGGCGACCTCTATGCTAAGTTCGGCAATAACATTAACTTGGAGCCGGAGGAGGACTAAAGATTTGGTCATTATTGTTCCTGTGATTAACGAGTTCTTGCTTACGTATTTATGATACACTTTTTTATATTTTTTTTATGTTCTGGCCCATCAAATGCTAAATGTTACCTTCACTGGAGAGGTAGAGGGGGAACAAGGCCATGATGAGATAATCAGGTGCCAAGACTGAGTTGTTGAAACTGAAAAAGCCACTACTGACCTGACAGCTGATATGGAAAGATTGCTGATGACCTTACCAGTTGACATGATAATGCCATGAATTGGTTTGGGTAGGGCATATGGTTCAAGAAATTTTTCTCCTCCCTTTTTCCATTGTCATACACCCATATTTTTCATTGTGTGGTTCTGGTGTGTTTTCGACGCTTCATGACGTTTAATTAATTAAATAGTTGTATCCTGCTGTACCATGTATAAGTTTTTTGCCTAAACTGAGTGAGTGAGAAAAATCTTGGCACAAAACCCAGGCACTAGGACCGATGTGGTCATTCAGCGCCTATTTGCCTACAGTACACTAAGACACTTCTAGTAAAACACCAGAGATGTGTCTATGAAGCATGGCAGCAGCAGCAGAAGCAGCAACTTGAAGCAAAGGGAAAGATGGACAGCTTTGAAAGTCAATCTTATTTTTTTTATTTTTTTAAATAAGCAATCTGGCACTACAATCATACTAATGAAGCCATTGTAAGTGTTGCTCAACACACAACCTCAGCCACACGGGAAACAATGTAAAGCTGGTTAAGGTTTTCACAGCATTAAAATGAATTTACCACTTTTGTTTGGGACTGATGTTATGGTTAACCAGTAATGGCACAAATCCATTTTTTTTTGTTTCCCATATGCTATGAACTCCCATTGTAATTAAAAATGTGCATTTTTATGTTGGTTTTACTCTACATATTGGGACATGTTAGTATTCAGCTTCCTGATGGTTGTTACTTGCTTGGGGTCAGTGTAGAGAAATAACACTCCCAGAATGCTTTCATGCATTTGTATCTTCGGGAGAGAGTTACTGTTTCAATCGTTAAATTTTTAGTTCTATTCTTTATACCTTCAAACAATTCAATTCGGGTACAACCTGTTGAAGTACAAGGTTCAATGGAAGCTACTTCTGACCTTGTTACACTGAAGTCATAAGCTGCTTCAAATCAATATAAAATAAGCAAGGAAACTATACAAAAAAGCATCAATGTAGTGAAGGGGTTACTCAACATGCATAGTGTAAAAGAAACTTAAAACTACAGAACTGTACTTTTCTAACTACTCTTCTAATTACTAACTTCCTTACCATGCTGGCCAGCCTCTACACTTCTTTGTCTTCTACAATAACTGCCTTAATTCTACTTGTCAAAGGAGTGAATGAACACACACACATGAAATATTATTTTATGGAAGGAGTAATAAAATCTATACATTATAATTTACAAGATTAAAAATATTCAAATGAACCACAGCAAAACTGTTTCATTATCTTAAACTCCAATAATCCGATGACATATTTTTCATTACATGCTTGTGATTCTCAGATGTTTTTATTCAGCTTAGGAGAGACTTTGAACCTGAGGAGTCGGATTTTGACACTATTAATCCACTGAGCCAGGGGATACCTTTTAAAATAAGTGCTTCCTCTCTCCAAATGATTTTAGTGACTTCAAACTGACAGGGTTACATATATATAACTTTAAGAAACCCCTTCAATACACAGTAAGTGGCCTCTCCAATGTTGGGCAAAATCATGTCTTGCCATCAGTAACAAAAATGTCACCTGAATTCAAGAAGTTAATTCCTTCAACATGAGAGCTTCTTCCAAGCTAAATAAAAAACACCAGATAGCAGCATGAATAAACTACAAAAATATGTCATCGGACTGATGGGGTTAGCACTGCAGAGCCTAGAAGTCAGGATGGTGGCACAGAAAACCATTACCAGTTACTCATTACAGCCTGGTAAGGGCAAGACACCGGGAGATGTATTCTCGTCAGCTTTGCAGGAAGTCCACCACCACATTCATAGTTTTGCTTGTTACTCTCTTGTCTGTTACAGATATCTCTTGTATCCCTATTCAGTTTTGCTTGTTATAGCTTATTATCTCTTGTGTGTTATTTGTATCTTTTGTATGCTACCACAGATTACATGAACAAATGACAAGAACATTCTGTGCTAGCACACCCAGTATGTTAATAAGCTGGTAGGGAAAAGATGCTGGGAAGCCTCCTTACTTAACAAGAAAATGGGCCTGGGTGAGAGGTTCACTGCTCATAAACAGTGGCACATTACTGGGTAGTCACGGTCAAAAATACAGGTAATGAGTAACCTGAACTTGAGAAATCAGTAATAACTGATACATTTAGTAACATAAACTACATTATAGCTGAAACTCAAAAAGACTATTACAATATACACATACAAATCCAAACCCAATACAATATGTGTAAATTTTGAGTACAAATGGCAAGACACATTTAAGAAAAAATTGTCCTGAGATTCACACACTACTTATATCAAAGCTTTCCCCTACTACGGTGCAGTGAGTGGCCACACTGCTTATATTCAATACTGTACACTATACAAAATGGATTTAGTGTTGCTTCAAACACATGAAAAAGAAAGAAAAAAAAAAAAAAATTGAAACTAAATAATGAAACTTTCATACTGGCAAATACTGTCAAATCTAATGCTTATTATATTCAATAACCAACGAGAGGTAAACAAAAACTATACTTAATGTTCATACTAGACACACATGCACTGACAATAATACTTCCTATAATAATTTACTATAACTACCTCACTAAAACATGCATACATAGTTACAAACACAAGACAATACATATACAGTACATGTACATGTTCTGGCCTCAAGAAAGATTAGTACATTCTGGTAAGAGGTGAACTTACAGCACTGCAAACCAGCAGAGTTGTGTCAAAGTATCATGGAATATGCACAAAGTATTACGGAATATTACTTAAAATGCTATAACTTACAAAAGCATTTGTTCCTAACAAAAATATAAGAGACGTATGGATGGCCAGTAACTTCAAACATTTTGTAGGACAGCCTTAACTTATAATACCTATCACAGTTAGTTGCCATGTACGAAGTCAAGCATGAACGCACACTAGCATGTTGACATATAAGACACACGACTCTGTATCCACCATCTAGGGTAGAGATCTCGATAAACCTAATGATGTACAGCTACAGATTTTAAGGAATAATGCTAAAATAGGTCTAAGGTTACAAGTAATTTGGTGTGGTTTGGTCTAGTTTAATTAGATTAGTTATGTTAGGTCAGACTGGTTAGGTTTTGTTCTCAGGTCAGGTCAATTAGGTCTGGTCAGGTTCAATGACTACAGTTCTTGTAAAGATGATCCACCTAGGGATCACTCAAAATAATGCTACAATCCACAGCAAAGCAGGCAAGCCTAAAAACTGAAAAGTTGTTGGGGGGCTTCAAATGATGACTTATTTACTTGTTTGCCAATCGAGCTTCAATTATGGAATATCACAACGAGCACTGCCACACACTGGAAGCTGCTGAATTTTTCTCTAATAGTCAAGACTACCAAAAACACTCAATTTCTCAGTGTCACTGTACTGATATAAAATTTCATGATATACAAGAAAGGAGTGAGAAAGAGAGAGAGAAAAAGACATAGTGTACTACAGTTCTGGAAGCACATACCCATGACTCTCCTTGTCTCGTAATTTTCATAGAGCCACCATAGAGAAGCAAGAGTCTGCTCAAATGTACGTTAAAATAACACAGCCTTTCCCATTAATACCCCTTTCAAGCTGTAGGGACCTGAGAATTGACTACTGTAGTTCAGAATAACTAAATGTAGATGACTTAAACCAATTTACTCCAACAATATATTTTCTTATTATCTCCAAGCTATTTTATTCCGCTTATTAACACCTCCAAGCAGTGACGGGGTTAATGAAGGTTTTAGCTAACCAATCAGACTGGAAAGTTTCCCCTAAGCTGAATAAAACTGCCATGAGTTAATAAGAACAAAGTAAACAATACATCACTGGACTGACGTAGTTGAGCACACAGTCAATCAAAAAGTCAAATGTTCATGCCCTTTCAAATGTCAATGGCCAACATGAAGGAGGATATCTAGTCAAGTAGGGCTACACAATAAGAGGTCATCTTCATACAGACAATGCCTCTGTCCCTCCAAAATGGGAGATCACAGTACATAATTGCATCAAATTTACTTGCTCTAAACTACGGTAGTGTAACCATAGACTTCTACCCTTTGCAGAAAGCAGCTCGGGAAGAGCTACTACTGTACAATATTTTAGTTTAATATAATTAATATTATATACATATGATAATTTATAAAATGCTTCTCTTTAAACAAAGCACAAATACTGTACAATGAGCCTGAAGCATTCTAATATATAAATATACTTAAACCGACAAAAAATCTCTAAAGTGTCAGCAGTATCTTGTCAAAATGACTAATTGTCAAAATGACTAATAAAAAGGAGTGAAATTACAGTAAGGCACAGCTTTTATAGAGCATAAATTTATACTAACTGGGAAGTACTGTATTTAATATTTATGCAGCATACTGCATCTAACATAAATGTCATTCATTATTAAAAGCAGCATCTCAAAGGCATGGTAAGGTTGATCATACACTGTACAATAATGCTAACTGTTGAGACATTATGACAGATGAATATTAGTGGTGTAGAGAAACACGTGTCTGAGACATAAGTTTATTCCTGACTAGTTTCACAAAGACGCTTCTTCAAAGGAATGAACTTTTTCCAGGTCAATCTGACTTATATGGCCAGCTGCTGGATCACACTCATGGTTAATTCTTAGTCTGCAGGTCACTAATTGGTCCGTTACCTTTCCCTTTCTGACTTAACCATCTGCGCTGCTATGCGAGACTACACCATGTCACCTACTCATTTGTTGTTATTACTTTTATTGTTTGTTAAGTACAGTGCCTCCAGAGCTTTACTTTGTGCCTTTGTCAGATTTATCTCTGTTTCACTCTATTTTGGCAGATGATATTTTTCATCTACGTCATTGACCAGGACACTAGTTATCCGATGATGATGAAAATTTCATTCCTCTGAAGAAGCCTCTGTGTGACACTAGTTAGGAATAAACTTCTGTCTCAGAAATGTGTTTCTCTACACCACTCACAATAATGCTAATATTAAGCATAATGGACAGGAAGACCATCTTTGGTAATTACTGGAAGATTAAGTTGTATATACAGCTGTGGACACAAATACTGATCCACTTCATTACGATTAATAACAAGACACTGAACAATGACTTTTTGAACCTTGTGATCCCATTTTGGACCCAACAAATCTGTCAGAAAATTATGTTTCATAACTGTTTGACTAAAGCATGGAGCAACATTATCATTTGCGTCCATACAGCACTGGCAAGGAATAACAGCCTTATGTGAATATTATCCTCATGGACTTAGGTGGTCTTCTAGTGCACCTTCTTGTTTGCACTCACTTGCAGATTACATCTTAAGACTCTGCTTTTGTGAGTTTATGAGACTTTATAGCTGGTATGAGCTGGTACTAAGCCTCCTAATCCCACAAGAACACAGCCATACAGTGTGTCATGGATAATAAATTAATCCTGCAATTCCCTTACTCATCATCTCAGTACTCCAAAACAAAATCATTTCTAATATTAACCCCTTCAGTACCATGACCCACCAGATTTGTTAGAATTTATTTGTTAGAATTTATGTACCATGTGTTGTAGAAACGATGCTATGAGGGAACTGCAGGTGATGAGTATGGCATCAATGTACAGTCCAGAGGCACTCTGACCCTGAAGAACACATGACCCCCTCACTTACTATATACAGTGGAGTACAGTACTGTAATTCCTCACTATACACAAATTCAAGCAGCAAGTAAGACAAATTCATTATGTCAGGAACAGTTATCACATAATATGGTTTTTCATTACCATGTGGTCATGATGTGCTATGAAGGTTCATACTTCTACACACAACTTCTTTTCCTTTCCTTTAAATCTAATCCTACAAGACACAGTACACCACACTGGAAACATCCTCATACATATACATTTTTTCTTACAATATCTTACTTTAAATAAAATCTGAGAAAAATCTGGGAAAATCTTATATCGCAGCTACATTCATTTGGGGAAAAAAAAAAAAAAAAAAAAAAAAAAAATGGGAACTATGCTACAGTGCTGAAGTGAGGAATTACCATACTTAATGCAAAATAATTGCACTTTTCTACAAATTAATGCTGAAAATATACACAAATATGTAGCCCACACAATGTACAGCTTAAAATATCTAAAGTTAAGTCTTGTAACAGCCAGTATAAAAATAAGTGAAGCTTTAAAACTAATCAGTACCTTAACATTAGCTGATTAATGCAATGGAATTACAGTTATCAGGACTGGATTCAGAATGTAACTAAATGAAGTAACTTTCTACCATGCTATCATTATCTTCACCAACAATCATCATCATCCCCTACCAAATTTAAAACAGCATATAATGGAAACTGTACAGTAAGGTGAAACATATACAAAGGAGAAAAAAATGTAGTCAGTCAGGCAGGATTACAGGAGCTTGAATGATGAGCGAATGTTTGACTTATTTCACTGGGTATGCAACTAATGGTTCTCCCACTTCTGCATCAGGAGTCCGGCTCTCTTTCAAGTGGCAGAAAGTAAGCAACAAAACACCACTCATCCCTTGGGTTTACATCCTTATGGACCTTTACTCTTCTTAGCCTCATCAACAGCACCTTACCAACAGACCACCACGTGTCCATTTATAATACCCAGTAATTAAACCTAAGCAAGTTGCCACCAATCACAACTTCCTTCTGCCAGTACAACTCTCCTAAAATCTATTATGAGATTATTTCTCTTCTGTTATTAACATCTATAACTTAAATAAGTGGATATGAAAAGGCATTAAGAAGTTAAAAAAAAAAAAAGTGTGTAAGAAAACTACAAGGAAACAGTGGGAGAGGAGAAAAGTAGTGTCAGAAAAAGTGGGAGAGGGAAAAGATTAAGTAATGGGAAGATAACAGTGAGTGGGTTAAGGTGCTCCAACTGGCTGTGGTCCACAAGGATTTAAATCCATGGGAAGGTTAGGGTTTATTGCTCATATAATCCTCCTTGGGCACGGCAATGACCATTCTTGCCTTAGATGTCTGAACTGAACAGCCTAACCGCAAGCTCCTACACTCCTGATGGTGCAATTAAAGACTGAATGATGGCTGGATGGATGGAAACATTCTGGTGCACTCATTTCCTATAGTGAAGTCCACAAGAGGACTGATGACAAAGATGACGATGATGATGATGCTTATTCAAAACTCAGGCAACATGAGAAGCCTAAGAGAAAAAAAATCTTTGTGGATAACTGGAGGTCTACTGTAACAGCTCCAGCACCCAATTTAACTCAATTTCCAACTGACTGTTCATGACTATATCACAGCAATGGTAAAAAAATAAATAAGGAAACATTTTAGTATACAGTATAAATTCCAGATATCTGAATCCATTCCTGTCAATAGGTATCTTACATTAACCCTAATCTCAGTATACACAGACAGAACAATCCAGTACTAAGAGACTAAATCTACTTAAACAGCAGACACAGATCTGACTTGCTTCAAATACAGTAGAGTCTCACAGATGGTCCTGTGGTATTTTTATGAATTTCACACAGTCTTCAGTCTAATGGCACTACTTTTGCAGCCTTACAATATCACATTTTGCTTTAAATGATACATATTACTCAGTTATATCATCTTCAGCCCAATGACATCTTTTAAATTTCATCCTTAATACAATACTTCCAGACAATTTTATTCAGGTTAGGGGGAATCCCCTGGCAGGGAAGAGGTTAACCCATAGCCTGCACCATACATCACGAGGTTGATCTGATGGGCTGTAGCATGTCTCATATAAGGTTGATCTGACGGTCTGTGATATACCTCATGTGAGCAAGAGTTTCAACCTCCTACTTCATAGATTATGAAAGAAGCAGCATCGTGAATATTTTACGATACATTAAGTTATCATCTCCCATCCCCACTCCCAAGTTCCAATTCATAAGTAAGGGAATGGCAGCTACCATAAGCAAAATATCATGCTGTTCTCAACCATTTACCACAGCATTAGAACCCAAGGAAGGCATATCCAGCTCTAGATGCTGAAATCAAATGCTAGGTCAACAGTAGAGGAGGAGGGAGGGAAACAGAGCATCTGAAGGGGTATGTCACAGAAATTTTATGGCTCAATTGGATAAATGGCAATTCATTCAGACTCAGACACTACTCCCTCATGATTGGGAAGAAACTGGTTTCTCACATATTGCAGAACTTACAATCAAACTAACTCCATAACTGTGGAGAGTTCAGGAAAAATATTTAATAGACCTGTGTGCCATACAGATATACACAAGTGAATTGCTTAATTTGTCAAACTGCAGCACCACCAAGAATTTTGCAATCATGGTATGCTGCAGCTCACGAGGTAATGAAGGCTACATCTAACCCTTCCAGTCTAAAAACTCTCCCCTAAAAACAATTAAATTTTCTACTGGTAGAAATAACACAATGTACATCCTTAGGAAACAGGGATAACATTTACATCCCTACCTTTCTACTGCCCCACACCACTCCTCACTAGTCTCTCCCTTAATTTGACTTAATCCTTCCCAATTATTTCTTTTTTACATTATTGTTTGTTACCATCATATGTTTTTATTATGCTAAGGAGTGACTTTTCTTATCAATGAGGTTGGATAATGCCTTAATACTTCACTACTCGATATCCTCCCTATGTTAACAAAAATCATCTGGTGGTAGCCTGATTAAAATGAAAAAAAGATGTCATCATACTGAAGAGGTTGCCTAATTTGCACAGCCATTCTTAAAATACCACACCATAATACCAAACATCCACATCTAAATTTGTATATTTAAAAACATCCATTAAAAAAAGTGTGACTAAAAAAAAACAATGCTCCAAGACCATCATACTGTCACCACCTGTGCTCACTCTACTGTTGATGTAAAGTAATTCAAAGTTATTAGAATCAAGTAAAGCTCTAAAGGCCTGAGGGAATATGGTCAGGTTACTGCAACACTATGTTCACATTATTACCACTAGTCTTTGTCAAAAGGGTCGTACTATTAAAACTGGGAGCATGATGTTGACGAGCTCCCAAATCCATATAATAGTTTCTGTAACATGATGATGATGACTGACTATGTTATCTCTCAGCAATGTTGCTGACTGCATACTGTAATGTGGGATGCAGGCTGATCACATCTAATAATCATAAGTTTCCATAACTAACTGTAAAATGTTATGGGCTTGTTTACAACTTTGTGCACTCAGTTTCGATAATACTCCCCTATGCTTTCCATAGTTGTAATGTATAATGATAACCAGATCAGGTATCTACAGTATGCAAAAAGGTACACAGCTAGTCCTTGCCATAAAATGGCATATGCCGAAAAATATCACAGCTGTTTGCATACAAATCGTCCTGTAAATTAGGGGAAACTGGCAAATCACTTCTACTGGCAGCCATGGAACTGTAACAGGTAACTTGCTGTGACTTGCTTGAGGACTTGGCACCAAATAAGGATATAAAACGGGGGACTTGCATGAAGAACTTCTGTACTGGTTACTTGAGAGCTCCGACCCAGCACCTGACACTTCTAAAATCATCATTATTCAAACTTTCAACCATCCACATGAAGATCACTAATGGTCATACAGTATCATTACACCTTATATTACACAATAGTCTTTATCTTATTCTTAACGTCCTCAGATGATTCTGTTTACTTCATGACAGACTTGGTAGTGATTTGGTTAAACAATCTCTGTTAACACATTCCCAGCCTGACTTCTCTCTGCACTGTTTAATAATGCAAGAATAAAATAAAGAAAACTGTATATCGCTGGACTGAAGGTGCTGAACCGCAGAGGGTGAAGGTGTAGGCAACCACCCAACATCTGATGGTCATTTGTGAAGCTTAAGATGAGAGTAATTGACTGATAATGAAAGCACCTAAACCTTTCCCCAGATTACATCACGAAACCAATGAACTTCCAATCCAGGTTCCTATTCCAGTTTGAAGTGTAAATAAGTTCAAGTGAAACATATTCTGTATGAGGACCCTGTGATCGGCATGGAAATCGAACTGCTGAATGCTTCCTGTAACATGGCAAGTATGGTAAGCACATGTCATCCTCACAACTGTCGCAGATGGTCATAAATTTGGCACCTACATAGGCCTTCACCTCCTCAGTTTTAAAATAATACCGTACATCTGGACATCTAATGTTCTTCCACATCAAACCATCAATGCCATCAGCTAAATCCAACATTCATGACGTCCATTACCAAAAGACTGTCAAAATTACACACATAACTATGACCTCAAAAGTCAAAAATAAGAACATCATTAACAATTTTATGTTCAAATTTCATATTTACCCTATGCAAAAAAAATGGAGTAATCTGAATACCTTTCATCCAAGTAATCTACAGTAAAGGAATACGAACCTACACAGCCAAAATTTCTAAATGAGCTGTCTGCTTAATAGGAAACCACTTGAACTCCTTGAATCTGATGATGTATGTTTAAAATGCATTCCTGCTACCACCAGACAATTTTATACATTTCTGTAGCCATATGACGGGGAAAGGGTTAAAGAAGGTATAGCTAACCCCTCCAAACTGAAAAGTCTCTCCTTAGCTGAATAATAATCATATGGTGGTAGCAAGAATAGGATACATTTATGTGAAGCAACAGAATGTGGTGAAAGTTTTTGCCATTATCAGACAGTGCCAGGATTCCGGGGGCTTGAATGATGAGTGAATGGAAGCGTGGCCCATTGGAGTGGGCAAACTCAGGTTGTCTGGACGTTGCTACTCCTCACCCTGCCCTAGGGTGGGAAAGGAGGTCCAGATGATGATGATACAGTGAATGGGTTATCAAATGTGTTAAACACTACTTACTTCTCAACACTGACTCCAACATCCCCACCACTACAGTACTACCCAAATCAGCACCATCACAAATTCCAGTTCTGCAGTATCACTATGAAAATGATACTCATCAACAAGAAATTACATATTTCTGGCCTCCCTATGCTGGCCCTCTACACTACAAGTACTACTCACCCATAACGCATACACACCTCTACTGCTAATGCCTGCTTCTCCATCATAGTGCACCACTAATGCTGTACTGCACGCTAGCTCCCACACCATTGTAAGATGCAGACTCTGTACAGGCAGTAACACATGCATGCATTAATTACTCCCTGCTACACATTGGGCAACAATTCCAACTTCTATTCACATTGTATATGGTACAGTTGTGGACAAAAATATCAATCCACCCCATAATAATGTATAAAGGGACAGTGAGCAATGACTTGAAACCCAGTGATGTGACTTTTGGAGGCCAATGAATTTTCCAGAATATTTTGTAAGAGTTTCATACCTGTTCCACTAGGAAATGAACTGATATTTTTGTCTGCAACTGTATATTCAGCACTAAATGTATCAATACTGACTGGCTCCAACTCCAACTTCTATTCATACTGTCTATGGTACATCTGGCACTTACATCAACACATAGGAACTTATGGCTTATGACTGCATTAAGTACTGAGGGTACTGGCAAATTTTTACCTTGCACTACAACAGACAGCACAGGAAGATTATGGCACTGAGCACTAAAATCTCCCCACCACTATAAGTATATGAAAAACTGCAGTGGGGCAGTGTAAAGGATATTGTTTTAGGGGCGGTGTAAAGGGTATCATTATAAAACCAATTACTGTTCTCTCTCCACTATTGCAGCATAAGTATGAAAGACTTGTACATGATGCAGAGGCATAGCTGGCACTAACCTAAACAACCCACATGCTCGGTTGCATCTATGGCTGAATCAACTTTGCAATCCTGGTCATTTATCTCCTCCACTTTCTCGTGCACCTTCTGCTCTTCTTCCCATACTTTACTGGCATCCATCCCCATAATGGCAATCAGCCTGGGCTCCACGTCACCAAGGAGTGGACGCTTTGATGGGTCGCCAGCCCAGCACTCCTGCATCAGATCCCAACAATGGCTGTCAAATACTGAAAGTCGCTCTGGTCGTGCACCTGGTGGGGAAGATTAATTATGAGATGACCACACACCACAAAGGATCAATGATTTGTTGTTTCTCAGGTACTTATCACATTTTTCTTTCACAAGGTGTCCAAAGACGATGTAATAACTTAGGTGATTATTGGATTAATCTGGACTCAAAATTGGTCTATCAATGTGTGTCCAATTCTTAGTTATTAAGTACCTACAATCATTGGTGATATGATTAAGTGAAACTGGTCTCCCTCATAATTAACTCCTGAGATCATCAGTAACTGCAGCTCTGTAACAACTGAGAACTATACCCATACTGATAAGGCATTTTTTATTCAAAACGAGCCCATGAATCACATCCTGAAGTCAGTACATTGTCCTGGAACACGCTGTACAATAAACTGACCATCCCAGGATATTTCTTACTGCCAGCTGCATCAAATTCATATTGACTCTTCTGATGAAAAAATATATGGGTCCACTCTTTACCCATCACTGTCCAGAAACTCATTTTTCGGGCTAATCTCACTGATGCTTTAACTTCCTTGTACTGTATGTAGACCCACCTTTCTTCACACACGTCCACAGCTGATCCTTTGACTGACACTGTTCAAATATGAGCGGGAGCCTGACATGGCCGGCACAAATATACCAGAAGAGAATCCCAAACGCATACACATCCACACTGTTGTCGTAGTGTCCAGTGAAGAGCTCTGGTGCCATGTGTATTGGGGTTCCCACGATGCTGCCCGACATCATTGCCTCGGGCTTGCAGAACCCAAGGTCAGTCAGTTTGGCACGGTTACTTTTGTCAAGCTGGAAGGAGGACAGAATAATAGTATGCGATACAGAAACATGAGCCAAATAACTAATAACAGTAGGTGGCATAGAAACAGAAAAATAACACAAAATGTAGGTGACAGAAAACTGAGACAAATAACACAGTAGAAGAGTAGGTGACACAAAACTGAGACAAATAACAAATAGAATAAAAGTGACATAGAAAACTGAGATAAATACCACAGCATATAACTAGATAACATAAAAAATTGATACAATTAAAAAAAGAAAGAAAAAAAAAAAAACAATTACTGTATGTGACCATGAAAACTGAGGCAAATAATGAGGACTTTACCACACAATTCTGCTTCAAGTTGCCAAGCATTCCATAATGTCAAATTACAGTACCGGTACATTAGAAGCTTGTCTTTATAACTGTACATAACTCCTCAAAGTCACAAGGAATCCCACCTGGTGAGATAAGGATGCTGCTGTTACCAACCACTGTTTTATAAGAAAATATAAGATGTTCAGTTCTATAAACATCTCTAAACATTTTTCACAAACCACCAAAAATTCCAACCAAATATTTCTCTAATCAGCACTGACCACTAAATGGTGAGTATCTACACTATACTGTACCCAAAGTATAATAACATTTCAGCTGAAATACTGTACCAGAACCCCTCTTCTTCCCTGCCCCTCAAAGTCGATATCATAGAACTGACCAGCACATTCTTGAGTTTGATATCTCGGTGAACGAGGCCTTGAGAGTGAAGGAAGCGGATCCCCTGGGTCACATCCAGCGAAATCTGCATGGAAATAAGATGTATCTGTACAATAAGTGAAATTTCATATTTCCAATTTTTTTTAATCCCAGGAACTTTTAGAGATACAGCTTGAATAGGGCAGTATGTGTGCTTTACCAGCACAAGATATTATAAGAAAGTAAGGGTAATGAAAATGGGTTTACATGGAAAATGCTGAGGAACATTTATGATCCTGTAACCCCTCAATCCAATGATATATTCTTTTATTTTAATTTTGCTACCACCCAACACTATTCATCATCTTATAGGAGGTTCCTTTGGTACAGAAACAGTTAATGAACGCTATATCAAACCCCACCAGTTCAAAACACCTAACCTATTGAGACAATATCAGTACAATAAAAATACTACCACAGTGAAGAGGTTAAGAAAAGAAAAGAGATCTATAAACCATAAATAATATACAAAGACTTTCATTATCAAGTACTGTATGTACCAACATACACAAAATCCTGGCCTGACCCACCTGCAGCCGCACCCCCCAGTCCAGGCCATGTTTGATGGCCGAGTACAGATCTCGTGTCAGTCGGTCCATGATAAGCAGCACTGCTGGAGTCTCACCCTGCCCGTAGCTGTGATCAATTACACTCCCACGCAGACCCACAATACGCTCATGCTCGGGAACACTTCTGTAATAGTTTGAGTACGTTAGGTCTTTCATCTATTTCCTTACATCATTTTATAGCCTCTGAGGTGCAGGGGTTAATTATACACAGCTTCATATAGGTCACCTGAAAAAAACAAGGACCAAGGGTAGATGAAGAATTAAGTAAGCACTTGCCATTTTCATAAAACTTAATCAGTAAACAATAACAACCACCCCATGTAACCCTCTCTGAGGTGTTGAGCTTTAGCTAAATACCATCAGTACAGTCAGCAAACACTTATGGTCTAGGATGTACGGTGGCACAATGCTAAATCGTTAAGTGCAACTTGTTTCTCATTCATCAGTTAGCAGCTAAAAGCACAAAAAACATGGACGGTTATTTCAAAACAACCTTATTTTGAATAACAAACAATTTCATATTGAAAAAAAGGTGTTAATTCATCGGTAGCTTGACACCACAATTCAGATAGAAACACTTTAAGCAATGACTACCTGTATTAGAAACTCATATACAAACCTAGTGTAATGAAACTCCATAGCCAGATCATTCCAGTGTTTTTCATCAAGGGGGACCAGAGACTTGACAGCACAGGGTCGGTGGCCACCCCATGACGCACACCCATACACCACCCCATACTGACCACGTCCCAGCTCTCTCTCCAACCGTGGCATTCCTGATCATACAGGGAAAATTACTTGTCCAACCAAAAATCACATACAGGCAGTCCCCACTGCCAAAATTCATTCCTACAACTGGTACTGTAAATTGGCGGAAAAAGGCAGGGCATCTTTTCAGTAACAATATAACATCAGTAAGTAATTTTTCTTTCTATTCTGAAGCAAAAGAGAACACAAAAAAGGCAGTATTTAATGAGGATGTTCTGTATTGTACTTCACAATAGCCAGAAGACTTCTTTCATATTTAAAATGGCTTAGCATCTTTTTAGGCTGGAAGAAACCTGTCATATAGTTCAGCTACTGTTAAACTATCTTATTCAGCTTAGTAGTTTCCTAATCCTATAGGTTTAAACTGAAAACAACATCCTCAGGCTAAAGGTGTTCATTTGGTTGTACTGCCAAACCCCTCACCATAGAGTATCATGTCCCTAAGCGATGTGGATTCCAGTGAGAGGCGGGCCAGTTTGGGTGCATCCACCTTCTTGATGCGAGTCTGCTGCCCCTCTGTCTTCTCTAGCCGGAACGTCAGCTGCGCCTCCAGCACTTTTAGGCTGCCCAAGAACGACTCGTGACTTGCCTTTAAACGCTCACGAAACTGACAGTGACACGGACTGTGTATAAGTCAACTTATACATTAATTACTGCCATTAGTTATCTATTTCAACTAAGGGAAAAGACATATGTAAAGCTTTCAATCTCTCTTTTCACCTCCATTTCTATCATTCTATCATTTTTTCCAAACTAAATTGCTTTTCTATCCCATCTCCCTCATCTATCAATTCTCGTTATCTTTAATATCAAACTTCCTTACATATAACTGGCTGTGGTAATTCCTGCAATCATCTGAATGACTAAATTTGGTGTGATCCCTACCAGTCTGTAAGGAACTGAAGGAAAACTTATTCTGACTATAATGCATCCTGTACTAGGAAGTGGACCCCTAACAGCCCATCACACTTCCCTCAAACAACCCATGACACATGCCTCAAACAACTCATCACAACTGTGATACCCACCTGTGCACATATACTCCTGGTGAGTTTGGTTTCAGACAGGCTGGCAATCATGTCTGCCGCAACTTTCCTCTTCCACTCAGCGTCAATGACTGGCGGTGTCCTGCCAGGCATGGCCGCAACCAGCTGCTTCATCTTCTCCCACAGTGACCGCAAGACTGATGAGGAGGTTGTCACTGTAACTTCTACCTGGTACGCTGCATTCACCATCTGGGGGGAAAACACCACAGGGAAGTTGATTATTAAGTACCAGTGAAGTGCCAATCCATAAACACTGTCACTCCTGCTCAGTACAATCAGTTAACCACCTATAAATAGAAAGAGAAGCATGAACCTATTACGGCGGATTTGCTTATTACTGTACAGGGCAATAAACAGATCTGAACTCATCTGTTGTCACAATTTAATTAACCCCTTCACCACCAGGTGGTTCTTCCATGTTGCAAGACATTATCTGGATAAAGACAGAATAAAATATGTCATCCTTGGCTTGACCAGGTTAACAGTAAATGCTAGTTTCATATTATCCCATACCTTGAAAGGTGTAGGGGCCTGAGGCTGGGCAAAACTATTTCAGTGTCTACAACCAACAAAACCTATTATATTAGAGGTGTACAGACAGTACCTTATTCTGCAGGGTACAGGGGCTTAGGCAAGGCAAACAAAGGACAGACAATCCCTTACTTTGCAGGATGTATGGGCTTTAGGTACAGCAAACTTCTTTGCATCCACACCAACATCTTCAATTGCCAATCCAACTTGCTCTAACCTGCTTCAGTGCATCTCCAATGCGTGGGCTTTCCCCACAGGCACGGCAGTCCTTCTCAAGGCTTTCCAGACAGCGCTGTAGTGTGCCCAGGTAGGAGTCCCTCATGACATCTACACGGTCCACAAGCTGCTTCCCGACCTCTGCGTTAAGGGAGCCGATCACCAGCTCTTGTATCTCACCCGTACACTGCCGCACATCACGCCCACACACCACCTCATTGGGGCTCGTACTCTCAATCACCGAAACTAACAAACAGACAAACAAATAAACAATGATTCTTACAGGCTCCCATGACTCCCTAAGCTCAATTCAGTCATCTGTTATTAGCTGCGATAGAAAAATCAGTCCTTGAGCTGTCCTGTCCATGTGTGTTAAACCAGCTCCACCTGACACTGATGATAATGACCTATGGCTAAATTAAGAAAACAGTGTCAGGTGCTGCGGCTTCACCCAACTGATGGCTGTATGCTTCAGACTTGAAGTGTGTGAGGGGACGGAAAGCCCCAGTGTTTTATGATGATTTTTGAAGAAGGTGCTTGGTCTCCCTACATCATTTCTGACAGCATTATTATTATGGATGCCAGTAAATCAAATCTAAAATCCAAAAATAGGCCAAATATGTCTGTCAAAAACTGATGGCACATCTTTCCCATAGTAATTTAAGTTTTAACTCCCTTCCATTCAAGGACACACTTTTCATGTTACCATATTTTTGATATTCCAGCTAATTCTATTCATTTTAAAGAGACTGTCTGAACCTGAAGGGTTAGAATGACTTTCACAAAACCCCTCTGTGCTGTGGCTCTCCCCTAAGTTGAATACAACTGTCTGGAAAATCCAAGAACAAAGCATAAAAAGACATCACCAAGCTACATGGTTTAAGCATTCAGTCTGTGATTTCCAAAGACCATAGAGAAAGAAGGGCAGGCAACAGGACTTCTGCTGTCACTGAAGTCTTCTGCAAGCAAGCAAAAACAAATGAATATAAATAAATAAAAATATAATAAGGTGTCCTTCACAGGTCATGTGATAAGAGCATGCAGCGATGATACAGCAACTGGATGCCAAGTGAGAACGGTGGTGTGGTGATGTGGCTGCAGCAAAGATGGAGGTGATGTAATTGTTGATACAACCTGTGAACATTTTGTCTAAACAGGAAGTCCTAGTTGTAGGTTCCCCTCCCCTTTTTTTCCCACACATCATCCAATCCTTTACTGACCCCTTATTTAGAAGCCACTTAAATTACAAAACAACATTTAATAAAGTTTTATTCCTACCTACTTTTTTCATACCAGTTCCATGAAGCTGCAATTGTAGTTGTGTGGAAAAAGTTGATATGAAGCATCAGGGAGCAAAATGATAGACAAGCCTTAAGTGTCAACTGTACTTAGTGAAGTGTAGGCCAATGTTTGTCACTTACTGTACACAATCAAAAAACCAGCAGCTGTATAACTCACCTTTGAATTCGTGGTTGCCAGCCTTCTCCAAGAGGTCATCCTTCATATTGGCGATAGTGTCACTGATCACAATGCGTATCTCATCCTGTTTGCGTGAGGCGATCGCCATCAGGCTCTCATACAACTCTGCCTCCTTCTCCCGAGCATAGGTGATTCGCCGTGGAGTGATCTGAATCTCCCTTGCCATGTCAAACGCATACAGGATGAATTTACGCATACAACGATTGTGAACCTGCAAATAAACTTTGTGACTTTAGTTTTGTGTAGTTGTATATCACAAAAGCAAATGTACTCAGAAGA
Source organism: Coenobita brevimanus (assembly GCF_032717465.1). Lineage (NCBI taxonomy): Eukaryota > Metazoa > Arthropoda > Malacostraca > Decapoda > Coenobitidae > Coenobita > Coenobita brevimanus. Next base: position 703,052 of record NC_137051.1, read on the forward strand.
AATTGCACCTACACTGATTGGGCCAAAGTAAATAAATTTCATAGCTTCAGTTTTATGTACCGTACTGTAATTCCTTGTTGTAAGATGCTATTCTTACCAGTAAAGATGATTTACCTATATCCCCCAATTTACAATACCAATTACATAAAAAAGAAAACTCTGAATCTGAAAAACATTCTTCACTTAAACTATGAACTATCTGTACTGCACTGTAAATGAATCTGACACATTATATACTGTAATGACAAAACAAAATATCAATAAAACTCTATTAAAGGATTGGCAGAGACCAATTCAGCATTATTCAGTATTCAGAGTTCAAGATCATTTATGTTTTCTACAAAATGATCCTCTGGAGGTCTACTATCATGTGCTTAAAAACCGAATATAGTTGCTGTCTGCTTCTACCTCCAAGAATATAAAGTACAAGCTGGGAATGTAGAGTCTAGAAGCTGGGGTATAGAATCTAGACCCCAACTCCTATCTTTTTGGTTACCTTTCACAACACAGAGGAAAAAAACATATACCTCACTTAACTTTGGGATCTGTGTGAATATGGTTGCATGTCATAGTCTGGGGGAATGTTTGTTGGGTGCTCTCCTTATCTGTGATCATGTTTGTGAATGGATTAATACGACTTGTCAGACCTGGTTGAGTATGGTAATGACCAGGCTACTGCTATTGCTTCACCCTGTATACAATACTTTACTGTTCCTCCCTCCAATATAAATCTACAGGGAAAAAAAAAAAAAAAAAAAAAAAAAAAAAAAAAGAGGATCTGGTGGCAAAATGAATACAGTATAATATCAAGGATGCACTCTGACCTGATTGAGTATGGTGGCAGCCACAATGAGGTGTGCCTGGAGGAGAGTGCGAGTGTAGGGCACTACGCTGGTAAAGTTGTCAAAAGAACCCACCAATTCACTTTCCACTCCCTGAGTGTGATCATCCAACCGCCATCGAGGTTTCTTGGACGAAGGTGCCATTGTGAGGTAACCTAATTGGAAACATAAGAACAACTGTTAAGTTATAAGTGTAAATTTGGGGTAATTATGAGACTTTTCTTCTGCAGTGGACTGTCTCAGGATGATGATGATGAAGTAACCTTAGTGATAAAAAGATATTGAAGAACTACCACTATGGAGCAAGTGTATCCTTAGGGCAATTCAGAGGTAACCTAACTGGAAAAATAAGTTAAGAACTACAAATACATGTAAGTCTGAGACCATTACGAGGTCAACTAATTGGAAAAACACAATTTCAGTACAGGTACTGGTTCCTCATTAACACACACACACACACACACACACACACACAAAATGAGGAACAACTCTGACATAACTTACACTTTAACTAAAAAAAATTCATTAACAAAATTCCTACAACCACTTGCCTGCATCCATCATCCCCACTTCATTCCATCCAGCACTCACCCAGATCATCACACAGTGTCCGGAACAGCTGGACGGGAACCTGAGGGTGAGGGCGCGAGGAGGCCACCCCCTGAGATGATGATGCAGGCAGAGCAGATGCAGTTGAGTGGATGGGGGAGGCACTGGGGTTGGGGTCAGGCCGGGCGGGCGAGGGCAGAACCCGCAGGTTACACAGTATGTCGTGTTGTTCGGACTCGGGCAGGTCATCACTGAACGTATCAGGTAATACTGGTACTCGAATGAACAGCACCGGAAGGTCTGGGTGCTGACACTTCAGTTCCAGTAGGTCCGTCACCTCCTGTACAAATATTGATAGAATATGCAGCTGGTTTGGCAGGTCAAGTAGTGAGAATGAAGACTAAAAGATTGACTAAGAAAGTGTGAGTTAGTAAGATGGATGAGGGAAGGTGAAGGGAAGACTAAGGATGACATGGAAGGATGAGGTGAAGTATAAGAACAAAGGTGTTAACATGAGAGTGGGCAGCCTGGTGGTGGACATGGTGAGGAGATGGTGATTCATTTGTGGCCACCTCTTCCAGGACTGAGTCATCTGGATATTGCAAGATAACTCTGTATGAATGCACTGTACCATTCACTTACATATGTACAATACAATCAACAGAATTACAGTATTGTACAGCACTGTAGTAATATCCAAAGATTCAATGGTACTAACATCCTTTTATCTGAGTCTTGTTACTGCCAGGCTTTTTGCTCAGTATAGACAACATATACAGAAAAGGCTATTAAAAAAAAAAAAAAAAAAAAAAAAAAAAAAAAAACTCCCTTACTCCTTCAGTATGAATACATGAACATCTTAATTCTGCTACCACAAAGCAATTTTCTGCAGCTTATGAGAGCTTCAGACACAAGTTTGTTCATGAGAAAGCTTCCTCATTGTGAAGGTGATACGATGTCAAGAAACAATATAGTAACATCACACAAAAGGATGGCACAAAATCATCCACAATGCAACAGGCAGGTAAAAAAAGGACAATGACAAGAGATCACCTATAATGCAGCAGGCATGCAAAAAGGGTAACAAAGAGGCACTTGCACCAACAACCACAAGAAACCACACACAGCACATCATCATCATCACAATGCAGGAATTGTGGCAGAGAGTTCAGTTTTTTCTTCCCAACTACCTGGTACAACTATGTATTTCTGGGGCTTCAAGCTCATTACCCATCTCTTCCCCTGAGCCATCTTATGACCTTTCTCATATACTGTAACATACAAACAGCATAAAAAAAAAGTAGATGAAATACAATTAGGCATTAACTAGCTGGGAGTGTTATTAGTAATGCTTCTGGCTGCTTGAATCTGTATTACAGACTTGTAGTTTATGGTGTAGTAGGTGCTGGAGAGGGACATGTCATGGCACCGATATAACCCGGCAGTTCAATTGCCTTGTTATGCAAACATCCCTCAATATTTTCTCTATCCCCCCAAAACAGACTGATGGACAGGAAGAGGAAAGTTACTTATGCCTGCAGTCCACCAGGTTACATTTTTAAAAAGTGGTGAGGTATAAGTTTAGTAAAAGGTTTAGTAAAAGTAAGTGACTACCTAAAGCAGTGCTTACACAATAATACAGTGTGGCAGGTGCAGTGTGAGGGTGGTGGTGGTGTGCTCTGGCATGATATTGGGAGATCAATTGGACAACAGCAGACAAAAGCCAACCCACATTGGATTATCATGTCTGCCTACCTGCTCCATCATACCTCTACCACCCTGCCTCCTTCCCTCTCTCTCCTCCCCTTCCCTCTCTCCCTCCACTTCCTCTCCCAACTTCCCCTCAACCCTTCCTCCCCCCTCCCACTCCCCTCTCCTTGCCAGACTTCTGCCACGCAGGTTCATCGATTCATTCAGGCCGCATCAGGTCTAACTGTTGAAATCTAGATCTGAGCAAGTCCTTTCAGACCACCTCACATCCATTCCTATCCACTCCAGCTCTGTCAAGCCAATTCTTGTCAATTCAGGTCCATTTTCATTAAATGAGGCCCAGTCAGGTCAATACGACCCAACCGAGCAACTTCCGGTACTCAACCTGCAGCAAACCCCAGGATATCATTTTCATTGGGATATCTTTTCACTCTTACCATCTCCTGACAATTTTATTGGACTTAGGGGAGCTTTTTCAAAGTGGAGGAGTCAAAAAGCCTCAGGATATCTTTTCATTTTTTTTATTCTCACCATCTGCTGATGATTTTATTGAACTTCAGACAGATTTTTCAAGGGAGGAATAAGGTATAGCATTATAACCTCCTTCAATATGGGATACCTTTCTTCAGTTGAATCATATCATCTCACAGCAGCAAGAATAAACTAAAAAATATTTCACCATGATTAATGGGGTTAAGTCAAAGCAGGTTCATCTGGGTCCAGCTGGGTCATTTCTGATCACTTTGGTCCCAAGCTGAGTGTGTCTACATCCATTTTAGCCATATTCAAATTCACTCATCAATTCAGGGCCAATTCATGGAGTGGGGAACAACCAATGAGTAAAGTGGGCAGAGAGGGGTGGATGGGCAGGATGTTTTGGGATGATGGTGGTGCAGGATGGTGGGAAGAACATCCACTGAAGACTGGATGTTATGCACACTAGTAGGCCTATTAATGGCAGCTGTAGCCCCAGGTTCATCTGAAAGTGAACCCAGTGGCTTGCAGGCTGAAACTGTCCCTCTCCTGCAGTCCCTCATCCATACTTCCGGGGAGATGGAGGAGGGTGTGTGATACATGTATAACCAAGAAGTTCCATCACTCACAAACAATTATTCACATTTGTATATGAATAACAAAATTACTGGATATGTTAACTGCTTCATTATTCAAATATTCAAACACTGAGTTTAATTAAATGATACATCTAGGTAAAACCAGCATACTATAAGTAACTATAAGTTTTGACTCTATACAATAACAAAATAAAGGTATTCCTGGTCTAACATACAATAACTCTGAAACTTCCTTATTCTTTCCTAGGCCAAGGCTCCTCTAGCCTATAAAAAATAAAAAATAAAAAAATAAAAAAAATAATAATAACTGTTAAAAGTAGGTGGCTGACGACTTGAAATCTAAATCTGTAAAAAGTGAATGTAACCTGTCCTGCAACCTGAGGCTTTCATGAATCCGGTTAAAAGTTCCCAGGCCATTAAAAACGATGGAAAAATGGAGGGAGGAGGAGGAGGAGGAGGAGGAGGAGAGAGAGAGAGAGAGAGAGAGAGAGAGAGAGAGAGACAGACAGACAGACAGACAGAGAAATATAAGTGTGCGAGATGCGGCTGTGAAAGGGTTAAGTGGTGCCTGGAACCCAATACCCATACACTGTTACCACCAGACGGAAAAGCTGTCACGCTGGTTTTCTCTCTCTCTCTCTCTCTCTCTCTCTCTCTCTCGTTAAGAAACAAACTGGTAATTCATCATCTTTCTCTCTAGACATTAAATACACCAACATCTGCAAACTACTGTGCTTCATACACATACAACTCTCTCTCTCTCTCTCTCTCTCTCTCTCTCTCTCTCTCTCTCTCTCTCTCTCTCTCTCTCTCTCTCCAACCCACCGACACAAAATTCCATATGTGCATATTACATAATTTTACAAGTCACTTCGTCAAACATGGAAGCCTTATTGAGAGAGAGAGAGAGAGAGAGAGAGAGAGAATGCGCCGTAGCTACTCGTAGACAAATTTAAGGTTAAATAAAGAACTAGATAAGTACGCCATTTTAAGATAGATAGATAAATGTTAGTAGATTGATTCAGAGGTAAACAGATAAACAGGCAGGGCGATAACAATGCTAAGAGGTTGTACAGTGGAGTATTATGATCTTTGATAATCGTCTCGGATGCCCTTTTGCTGGTCTCTCTCTCTCTCTCTCTCAACGCACCGTCAATCAAGTGAAGCCATCAAAGTGAGTGCTTTTCTCCCTGCTCCTCCTCCACTCTACCATCGTCTCCGTCTTTCCTCCTCCCCTCCTTGTTTTTCCACCCCTAATCCATTCTAGTCTCCTCCTTCCCCCTCCTCCCTTTTTTTATATTTCTCTTTTCCCTCTCTTTCTTCTTTTCTCCTCACCTTTCCTTCCCGCCCTCCCTCCTTCTCCACTACCACATCCCCCCCCCCCAATTTTTTCCTCTCTACCCTCATTTCTTCTCCTTATTTACTTATATCTCATCTCTCTCTCTCTCTCTCTCTTTTCTCCTCCATCTCAGTTACCTACTCTCTTTTGACTAATCCTCTTTCCACACAATTCCTTCACTAACCAAACCTAACCTAGCTCAGCCTAGCGTAGCATTACCTAACCTATCCAAACCAAAACTAATTTGAATCTAATGTAACCTAACTTAACCAACCCTACGTTAAATCCTGGTTGCACATACTTTCAGACCACAGAGGAAATGTCAAAACAGCTCATCACACTTCCAGTCACGTCTTTCAAGCGAAACACCACACGGTATACAGAATGACTCGCATTCTTGTCAGGTAAAGGGACTCCCTAAGATCTTCCTTATTTATTTTTTGATGAGTGGTTAATAGCCTTTTGTACCTTATCTATGGAGAATATGGTGATATTGGAGGATTTATGTGATATGGAGATAGTACGGTGCAATAAACAAAATAAATCACTTAAGAAAGGGCCGACGAGAATTCCGGTCCAGGACTGCTGACCACTTCACTACGAGCACATGTTTAGCGAGTTTGTTCATTCTTTTCTCCGGATGATTTTCGTTCAACTCGAGGCAAGAATCAAATATTCCTAACACAATCTGCTGTCAATATCCTTTGTTCAACTCTACGTGCCTTGTATCTCTCCTACTCTCTTCCTAGCTACCATATCACTACCTTCTGTTTCACCCCTTGTGCCTTGCATCCGTTCCTACCCTCTTCCTAATCTACACCATGCCACAGCCTACAACCACTCCATCCTACCGTCTTCCTAACCTCCACCATAACACAAACTACAACCACTATCTTCCGCTTCACCACCTCTGCCTTGTAACTGTCCTACCCTCTTCGTAACCTACACCATAACCTACAACCACTGTCCTACCTTCTTCCTAACTAACAGCACACCACAAACTACAACCACTGTCCAACTCTCTTCCTAACCTACACCATACCACAGACTACAATCACTCTGACCTATCCTCTTCCTAACTTACACCATACCACAGCCTACAACCACTCTGCCCTACAGTCTTCCTAACCTATACCATTCCACAGTCGACAACATCTATCTACTGTCTCACCACGTGTCTTGCTTCTCTCCTAGCCACTTCCTACCCTACACCATACCACAGTCTACAGCTACCATGACGACGACGACGGTGACAAAGATAAACAGTAAACCATAGCCTCTTCCAGCAAGTCACGAATCCCAAAGACCTCGCAACTGGGCATTTTCACGTGAAGGAGTAACGAGTATTGGATATCAAAAAAAAAAAAAAAGGGCGCAGTGCTCTGAAGTGTGGAACCTCGCTGAGTTTCCCATATAGCGGATTAGGTTTCTGTGTGTGTGTGTGTGTGTGTGTGTGTGTGTGTGTGTGTGTGTGTGGTTATATCAGCTGACTGGAACGCATCCTGACCTTTTAGACAGCCAACTCAGCCAACTCGTTTTTTTAAGTTCTCCACTTACTTTTCCTGATTTTTTACCAGGACTTCTAGTGACGTGTTTGTGTTTGATGATAAATTTTCTACTGCGATTACTGTATTTCTTGCAATAGTGATTGTAGTAGTTTTAATACTTGATTACTGTGTTTTTCAAGTTATTATTAGGAGGCTTATATGTTATCAGTGTTTTTGTTATTGTCCCTAATGTTCACGTTCTTCTTATAGTTGCTGCTGATGTAGTTCAATAAAGTAGTAGTTACTTTTGTTTACTGGACCTCCTCTTATTATCGTTTTTTTTTGTCGTTTCGTTGTTTGTTGTTGCTATCCCTGTATTTGTAGCTGTTTTTGTTGTTGCTGTAGTCTGGATCAGCCGAGTGTGATGGGGCAAGTAGGAGAGAAGCGGAGGGGCAGGAAGCGAGGGGAGGGTAGGAGGTCTGAAAAGAGGGGAGAGGGACCGGGAGAGTGAGGGGAGGTGAGACAAGAGTCATTAGGGAGGGAGGAAATGAGGAAAAGGTGTGCATGGAGGGAGGCAGGGAGGGGATGAAGAGAGGGAAGGGAACAGGAGGAGGGAGGATGTGAAGGAGGGAGAAGAGAGAAAGGAATGGGGAGAAAAGAAGATGAAAGAAGAGGAGAGGAGAGGAGAGGAGAGAAGAGGGAGGGAAGAGGAGGGGAGGGGAGGGGAGGGGAGGGAGAGAAGAGGGGCGAGAGGGTAGGGGAGGGAAGTATGTTCTCACGTTGCCCACAGCCACTGTTCTTTCATCATCACGCGCTGCTACACCGCTATCATGAACAACACCATCATCACTATCCTCATTAAAATTAGCAACACTATCACCATCATCACTACCATCATAAATATCATCAACATTTATCATCATCAAACACTGACTTCATCGAATTTATTATAATTATTACAACAATTCACTATTATCATCATCATCACCACCATCCCTGTCGTAACCACTATCACTTTCACCACTATGACGACAATCACAATCACCACGACAACCATCACCATTATCATCCTCAATTACCAACGGAATCAGTAGCCAACAATCATTACCAGTAATTTCCCCGCAGTAACTACAATACTCCTCATTATCACAACCACCACTGCCATCATGTGCATCAACATCATCTCAATCAAAACAGTATAAACATCAAAGCATCATTATCATCGTCAGTAGGCTAATCATCATCATCATCACCACCATCAATAAGTTAATTATCATCATCATCATCATCATCCCCTTCACCGATAGCACTACAAAAATACAAATAAAATCACCGCCACTCACTCTCCCTTTCTTTGTTTACTTTCATCCTTGTCCTACTTCCCTCCTCCCTCCCTACCCATCTCTCACACCCCCTCCCTCCCTCCCTGACCCCTTATCCGCATTTCCTCTTTACCTCTCCCCTCCTCTTTCCTAGTTTCACAGCCCCTCCCTCTTCCCTTCCACCTCCCTCCCCTCCCTTCCCCGAGTCAAACCAGTAGAAAAAAGAATCCTCACACGGGTCCATCCATTACCTGCCAAGATCTATTGACAATTATTGCTGGCTCCACATCTTTTTTACCTGTATTAGGAGAGAATCTTTACGCTGGAAAAGTCGCACAAATTTCAGCCATCCTTTCATTACGAGAAACCTTCCATACAAATAATAATAATAATAATAATAATAATAATAATAATAATAATAATAATGAGTCGATGATAGAAAGAAAAAAAATTGTCATGTCATTGTAAAAAATAAAAAAAACTTGGGAGCCACAACGTCTATCCCAACAAATTATCTCTTCTCTCCCTTCCCCCTCCTCCTCGGTCCCTCCTCTCTTCTCCTCCCTCTCTCTCCACTTCACTCCCCATGCCGCCTCTCCCTCTCCCCTACCCTCCTCCCACTCTCTCCTTTCCTTTCATTTTCCCTCTTCCTTCCTTTCTATCTCTACTCTCCTTTCCTCTACTGTCTCTCCTCTCCCTTCTCCTTCCCTCCCTCTCTCCTTCCCCCCTCTGCCTTTGTGCCGTGTATCTGCTTCTCCCTCTGTATCTCTGCCTCTCCCCCACTCATCCCCCTCCATAACCTACCACACTACAAGTACGTACCACAGCTGCTACCATTCCCCTCCCTAACCCCCCCTTCTTTACCTACTACGCAATTACCACAACTAACACTAGCCCCTTGCCCCCTTCCCCCTCCCTCCTAGTCACTTCCCTCCCTCACCCCCTTGCCCTTCTCCCCTACCGTCACTCTCCTCCCCCATCCCCTCCATGACCTACCACAACCATCACTATAATTTCAACATCATTAAAAGTAGGTACCATTATTACAGTACTCAACGCGATCAATATTAGTCCAGGATCATTACAAAGATAAATTATCACTAGCGCTAATCACACACACACACACAAAGGCACAAAACTGCTCATCAACATGCGCGCAGGTGCATAAATTTACTCATTAATTAACACACACACACACACACACACACACATACACACACACTGTGTATTTCACCAGGTCGGTCAGGACCACTTGATGGTCGTGATCGTCAGCTTCCACCCTCCCGGAAGGGAGCTGAGAGCTCATATAGTCCGATCTAATGGCAAGGCTGTGACCTTCACACACGCACACACCTGTCCCCTTGCTCAAGGGGGACGGTAACCACCCACTTCGTCAGTGAAACTTTCCGCAACCTGAGCGAGGCGCAAACTCCCGTCTACCAGATGGCGAGAACGCTACCACTGAGCCAGCGAGCGGTGTGTGTGTGTGTGTGTGTGTGTGTGTGTGTGTGTGTGTGTGTGTGTTCCCATCTACATACGGGTCCACACAGTCACGGGAGTCATGGCCACCGCAGAGAAATACAAAGTCAACGATCAAATTACACAGCCGGATTCACAAACAAACTTAAGATTAACTTCGGGTCATGAATAGGACTTTTTTCCCCTGCAGGAAGGACACTACGCATTGAAAAAAATATATAAGATTTTTTTCTAAGAGGGACCAATTGCATGGGAAAATTATACTTTCCTTTAGGATGGACAAAATACATGGGAAAATTATGCAAGATTTTTTAAATAAAATGGATAAATTTTTTTTTTTCATTCATTGCCAGACGCCATGTATCCCAAACGGGGTGGTCAAGGGCTTAGAGTTAATTGTTTTACAGGGAGGGGCACTAATCCTCCACCAACCCCACTTGACACATAGGGAGATGACACATGGAAAAATTATTTTATTTTCTATGAATGACTAAATACATGGATAAATTATACAGGATTTTTTCCTAACAAGGACAAAATACATGAAAAATAAACGGGATTTTTTTTTTCTAGGAAGGGCTAAATACATAGGAAAATTAAACAGGATTCTTTTTCTAGGAAGGATTAAATACATCGAAAAATTATACGAGACTTTTTTCCCCAGGAGGAACAAAATACATGGTAAAATTATAAACTTTTTTTTTTCCTAGGACAGACAAATGACAGAAAAATTATGCATCCTTCTTTCCATGTCTATCCTGTAATAAGTTTCTGAATTCGGATCCTATAGTGCGTTTATTCTAACCTGTCAAAGATCCCTAACCCTTTTTGGCAACGTTGGTGGCCAGGGATCGTATTCTCATTGAGGCAGGTCCCTACATCCTGTTCCTTAGTGATTTATTTTTGAATACGTCTAGTTGATATGATTTTGCAGAGTATGGTGATATCACAACGATTTATTTAACACAGAAGAGGAGGGTGAGGTGTAATAAACAAGAAAAATCGCTAAGGAACAGGTGCTAGGGAGCCTCCTAAACCTATGAGAATACGGGTCCAGGTGCAATCAGACTGGAGGGTTGGTGGGGGTGGAAAGCAAGGTGTAATAAGCAAGATAAATAGCTAAGGAAAAGGTGTTTGGAACCCTCCTTAACCGACGAGTTACGGGCCCACGTGTAGTCAGACTGGAGGGTTGGTATACGTAGTAACCAAGGAGACTCATTCTCACCTCAGTGCTACGGTAAAACCTCATCCAATAAATAATAATTCAAGATGTGGTCCCGTCCCGTCAGATGAAAACAGACAATTTAGTTCCACCTGTTGTTATTTTGCATTAGGAGGCGCCAGGGTGTCTACTATAGTGGGTTGGGACGCCCCAGCCCGAGTGACGACCTTGCCAAACGCTTCAGGTTTAATACCCAAGTGGGGTATTGGAAGTTTTTTTCGGTCATGTAATGCAAAAAAAAAAAAAAGAAAGAAAAAAAGAAAAAGAAAAAAAAAGAAAGTGGTTTGGTTCTGCATCATTAACCTCACAGCATCTCTCTCTCTCTCTCTCTCTCTCTAATCCTACACTCGGATGGGTGAGGCAGGATACTGATGAGACTCAACACAGGATGGTTTTAATTCAGCTCTGGAGATCTTAATTACCTTTTAAATCACACATACAGAAATACATACACACACCGGAAAGAGAGAGAGAGATAGAGAGAGAAAGAGAGAGAGGATGCGTGTTTAGGTGTGACGTTTACGTGACGAACTGTGTGCATCCACGTCCTGTATACACAAGTCCAACACACGTACCCAGGCAGTCACCCGCACATCAGATGCACGTGTACACTGGCTAGAACATGCTAACCACAGAAAACCACACAAACACACACATACCGTGTGTGTGTGTGTGTGTGTGTGTGTGTGTGTGTGTGTGTGTGTGTGTGTGTGTGTGTGTGTGTGTGTGTGTGTGTGTGTACACTAGATCATGCTAACCATAGGAAACCACACACACACACACATACATATACACACACACACTGTGTGTGTGTGTGTGTGTGTGTGTGTGTGTGTACGGCTTCTCCGTTATCTTGATCAGTTACTGTAGGCACTTGCTCCTCACTCCTATCTCCACCACCATCACCACTAAAATCACCACCTGTCACCACTACAACAAATCACACATTATTACAACTACTGCAGTAATCACTACCATTACCACCACCACCATCTACACCACTATCATCATCACCATCTAAACCACTAACATGACCACTACCATCATCATCACTGTCATCAGCAACACCAAAAACATAACCCAAACCACCACTACCAGTGCCTCCAAATATCATCACTACCAACAATACTACACCATCACCACCACCATCTCCACCACAGTTACCACTATCAACACTCACTACCCACCAATATCACCACCACCACCACCACCACGTCACCAACACTGCCAACATCACTTAACCCTTCCAGCTCGAGTATTTTTCTGTATTGAACTAGAGACTGTCCGGCGTAATCTAAACGTACATCTGACTATCACTTCCTTCACCACGTGCCAAAAAACAACAAAAAGCACCATCATTAATAGCAGTAGGTTATAATAAGAACCACGACCATCAATATCAAAACCATCATTACAGTCACAACCATAACCATCATCATTATTTCCACTAAACACAGGATGGCATAAAGTTCTGTACACAAAGCCACAATAAATAAAATAAAGTAAAGTCACCATCATCCACTCACTTGATGTAGTGCTGCCTACTTCTTCCTTATTCTTCACCATTCTTTTTCTGTGCCTGCCCTCCTCTCTTCCTATATCTCCCATCTTTCCTGTCACTTCTTATTGCTCTTCTTTCCTTTACTGGTGGCTTTACATTAAGTGACAAGCCAAATGGTTTCCTGTAAGCCAAGAAACCATTTACAACGCTGGGTGGTAACCATATAACCAACCCATACGTGCTCCCTACGTGTCAACAAGTGGGTTGGTGGAGGGTTAGTGCCCCTCCCCATAAAACCAATAACTCAAAGTCAAATGGCCACCCCTTAAGGGATTATGGCGTCTGGCAACAGATAGATAGATAGACAGAAAATAAATACATAAATAAACATGACATTTCCACCAGGAGAAATCGAAATCTGAGAGCCAGAGGACAACAGAAACCACAGAGGGCATTACACAGCGCGTCAAATAGAGAAAAACATGACTAAACACAATAAAAATATACACGGAGGAGCAAAGAGGAAAAGGCATGAGCTATGAAAATTATGAAAGATACAAGTGATTAAAAGAAATGGTGAAAATGACAAAGAATGGAAGACAAATAGGGAAATGGTACAGAAACTGAAGGTGGAAAATAACTGTGTGTGTGTGTGTGTGTGTGTGTGTGAGAGAGAGAGAGAGAGAGAGAAACCACACATGTCTCAGCTGTCACTTCTACTTCAACAGCCCGTGGACCCAATCACCTCAAGGACACACACACACACAGACACACACACACACACACACACACACACACACACACACACACACACACACACACACACACACAATCCGTCTAGTGACTGACTATATGAAAAATGTGAGTTCGACGAGCACAGTGACAGCTTTAAATCCATTAGCAAAAGAACTGTTAATCCTTACACCGGTGAGGCTGAAGTTTGCTGAGTAAACATTTACACATATACAAACAGAGCACAACTTGAAAATAGCACGATGAAAAAAATCAGCGTGTGGTGATAGAGCTTTATAGAAAGATAGATACAGACATATACATACATAGATATATAGATAAAGATACAGATAAAGAATAGCTGAATACAAAAAGAAACACCAAATAGCTAAAAAGATACTTCACAATTAAAGACTTACCTGATGTGAGTCGGTGTGTGAAACGAGAACGAGGAACAAAAATCAATCAGTACACACAAAGGCAGGCGTGTTGTCTCACCTGATTCGAGAGGTGATCAGTGGATATGGCGTATATGATTATAGGCAACACATCAGGGAGGATGGTGTTGATGAAGGCCAGGGACGGGGCCACCACCACCTCCAGCCCACCCTCACGCAGCAGGGGGTGGTTCAGACCGATCTCCAAGACGGCGCTGCTGGTAACCTCGTCCTGGCGGGTCAATATAAAGGAACTGGTTAAAAAAATGGTGTGTGGTTAAACTGGACTGGGTTGGGTTAGGCTGTGCTGGGTCGGGGCGGGTCGGCCTTGTGTTGGCTAAATTGGGCTGGGTTTCGTTTAACTGGTTGGGTCACATAAGATTAGGCTGCATTCGATCGGAGCAGACTGAGTTAGGTTGTGTTTGTTTTGGTAAGGTAAGGTACGGTAAGGAAAAGTAAGGTAAGCAAAACTATGTACGGCTGAATTAGGTTAACTTACATTAAGTTGTCACTGTCAGATTAGGTCCGGGATGACGCGGAGTTGGCGTGGAGGTAAAGCCGAAGAAACCACAAAATTGAGGATGATGAACCCAGGAAAGGTCAGGCCGTCGGTCAACTTATTTACCTTTCCATTCACCTATCTATTAAGTTATCTATCCGTCATCCATCTATTTATCTACTGTACCTAACCAGTTGCCAATTATCAGTCAAGAGATCTATCTATCTATCTAATGCCCAACAAAAGGATTTCTAAGC
>NC_137051.1:722500-737500 GCF_032717465.1 Coenobita brevimanus
AATGCCAAACCAACCAAAACAACAACAACAGTAGTAGTAGTAAGAGCAGCAGTGGTGGTAGTGTTCATTTCAAAATACATCAGACCCTACAGCGAAGTTATTATTTTGTTTGTTGAGATTACAGTCAGCACTAATGGATCGTTAATCTGCTATTTACAATATGAAACACCAGATGAAAGATTTTGAAATACTGTACCGTTTGTCCTACTTAGTGTGTGTGTGTGTGTGTGTGTGTGTGTCATTAGTCACTCATTAACCCTCTAACTTGGGCGACATTCTTTCTCTTCATACCCTACTCTTGCTGCTACAAGACGAGTAGTGAATTGGGTAACGAAGGGTACTGTAAACCCATTCAGTTTAGTACGTCTATCATACTACACATAATTCGTCAGGAAATGGGGAGAATAAAATTAGATATGCATCCCCGTCCTTTCAGCTATTGGTTAACCCCAACATTACGATGAAGTAAAACAAAAATCTTATTCTTGCTACTATCAGAGGATTATTCTCATTTTGGAGGACTTGTTTTTCATCCCGTCACTGCGATGGATTGTATCGAGGAGTATCTAATCGTCAATGTTGACAAAATAAAATGGGTTTGGCGTCATCACAGTGTGGTAAAAAGTAAAATAAAATACCACCTGCCTGAATATTGTCATTCAACGTTTCTAAGTACACAGAATAATGTGCAGAAACATCTGAGGTCATACGGTTATTATGTTCTCAGTGATACTTCTGCTGGCTGTACAGTATGTGAAACAGACTATGCATCTTCCCAAGGTTTGGTGAACACGTCGAAGAACACCAGTAAATCATAAATATCCAAGACATATGTATATATAATGTATTTGTTACGTCTCATTAGCAGTAATAACCTTGAGACAGCACTAGGATGTTTACTGTATAACCATCTAACCATGAATAAACGGTGCATGGTGTCAAGGTTAATGCATGACAAACAACTGTTGTGCATGTAGGACAAAATTATGACTGTAGCTACATCTTTTTTCCAACCCAGGTTCAACCCAATGCACACGTCACCATGCAATTTTACGGTACGGCTTATGACTATCCAGTGAAATACAGGGGGTTCAGTCATCTTTTTATTAGTTACTAGCCTGTTCCATCTCATTTGGGTGAATTTCATATCTGCTAAAGTTCCACTGCCATCTAGAAGGCCGATTCATCAGTTTTTTCCTCCCTATATGTACTGCATTGTATGGAAAAAGTTGTACCCTGGAACACATCCCTGATTTATAATTGCTCATGCTGCAATGGGATTCCTTCATGTGGTGGCACCGACTTAACCTGGTGGCTCCAATGCCCAGCTGTACAAGCATCCCTCAGCTTCCTCCCCATCTCCCAAAGGGAGGATAGCTGACTGCAAGCAAAGACCAACTTATGCCTGTAGGCTACTCCACTTCGTTCACACTTAAGAAAAACAAGAAGCCACAACACCAGCAACAATAATGAAGGCTGACTGTACCCATACATTTACCTACTACACTACAGTATTCAAAAGTACACTGCACTGTGCTGGGCATTACACCACGAGCCAAATGTCAAAGAAACTTGTGAGTCACACAGTATAATCCCAATCAGAGCCATTGACAGCTTTCACCTCAGTTAAACCGGTGAGCACGTAGCAATGACATGGCAAACAGCCACTACCATCACACCCTACACCACAATTCCTAAGGCTGGCAAAATATTGTACATGGGGTGGATGAGGCTCTCAAACATGTTTAGGATAATGAATTGATTCTACGTCACAACTATTATTTGTTCTTGCCAAGTTTTCCCATGTCTCCTATGCCTTGATGCATAGATACGAGACAAAAATTATATTAGGTTCCCTGTTTTCTGGAGGAAGAACAAGGAGAGAAGACTGCTGAACCCTCAGTTGTCTACAGTTTTCCATGCAAAATCCAAGCGAAAACTGAATTTCAATCTTATATAGCTACATATGAGAATGAAACCCCTGACTGTCCACACTTAAGCTGCTTAGTGAGCCCCAGTTCTCTACTGAATGAATTTAGGCTAAGTCAGGTTCAATGGGACAGGTTCTAACCCTCTAAAGGGCAGATTCTCCTCTCAGCTTGATAAAGACATCTGAAGTACACACTTAAATACTGTACTTACTGTAAGTGTGGCTCTGACAATGATAGGGTTCACCTGGTGCTTTATCATGGCTATTTTGTAGGTTCTGTTGACTCCTGAATACAAGAATTTTAAGGGCACACCCACACTTGAAAGAGAAATATTGTCAAGACCAGCCTTACAATGGGACTACTGGTACCGTACATAAAATGAAAACCTACTGAATACCAATTTATCATAAATCGATGTCGATTTAATGTGGGTTCAATGGGGTTATGGGGGCCTCATAACCTAAAATCTCAAAAAACCTTAAGTTTTTAGAGTTGTCATTGGTATCCTCAGCAGCACCATGCTTTCAACTAGGTGTAGCATCCTTGCCAGACTTGATTTCTAAGCCATAAGGTTCATTATTTCTCACAAAAAAATTTACCACTCCACTTAACATCACACACTGCAGCATACACTCGTTGTGCACTTGCACTGTTATCTGGTAACTGCACGCGTGAAATGGAATAAACGGAAGACCAACACAAGGAATGAAAACAATGAGCAGCCATCTTGGCTCAAATATCTGACTGTCAGATTGCATGGTCAACACCATACATGCACAGGATTGTTGTAGCTATACAACCACCACAATTATTGTACAAGTAAATTCCATGATCATTAACCAGAGTACGGCTTTTACCTCATCTCTGTAGTGATTTATCACATACCAGTCATATATGTTGTCCTGACTGTATTTCAGGTATTGTGTACCAGGTAATTCAGAAGCCTAATTCAAAGGTAAGCTACCGGTACCATATGTCATACAAAAAATGAGCTTTAAAATGCTAAGGCAAAAAGAACATTCTGTATACCGGTATTACACAGAAACTTTTACCAAAGCTATATGAAGTCTCAAAGTCCTTTCGCAAGTGAAGACCACCAACACCAACAATTGTTAAAAAATATATATACCTGAGTACAGTGTATTTTCATCAAACAGTATGCCCATATTTGGCCTACTGCATTATTTTGAAGCCTCACATCAGTCTAGTAGTCAGTACGGTACCCTTGCTTTGAACCCAACACGCCAGGAAACAAATCAGTACCTTAAGAAGACATTTAAGTGAGTACCATATGACAGTTGCTTCTTAGATGCAACCTTGCGGTTTGCCTCAATGATATATACAAACTTTCAAACAGACAAAATCTAAATCAACAAAATAGCTAACACAGGACGGCCTACTACAACACACCATACAAATGCACCTGGGTAGATGTGTTGCAAAATCTGCTTAACCATCCAAAATACATCCCAAGGCACTAGACAATGACTCCAATGTTCACTCATTGCACAGAAGCAGCTGAATCCTCTCCCTCAAGAAGGGGTCACAAAAAAGTACATTTACATTAGCTGTGGTTATGTTCTGAATCTGGTATTGCAAAGCTGGCATTTATGATTCGCTATGCTTACAAAGAAAATATATAGCATAGCTTTAAAAATAGTGCAAATGAGGTTGCTCTGCTTGTATATGGCACCTAGGCTATCGACCTATCCTTTACTTCCCCACCTGGAGTAGTCTACAGGGCTAGGCTACTTCGTGCAGACACTTAAGGCAAGAAAGATTTGCCGGCCCTTCAGTGGTATTCTGTAAGCAATAAACCCCAACCAACCCTCAGATGTAAACCCTCATGGGTCACATCCAGTTGGAGTACCTTAACCCATTAAACCACCAAGCATACACTAGGTTATATGATTGCCACTCAATGATATAAATGGCTTCCTGGAAAAAAAAAAAAGGGGGGGGGGAGGGTTGGCACTCAGTGAGAGGCAGCATTTAAGGTACTTCAACTGAGTTAATGACAAATTAGCAAAACTAAACAAATACCGTACAAAATTAAAAACTGTGAATGCAAACAAATCAGAAAGACAAAATATGATCAAAATAAAATCCAAGACACAATGTGCAGTAGAATAAAGGAAGAGAAATCAGTTAACTAAACAAATACATACGACTGACAAAGCAGAGCAAAAAATTAAATAAAGTCTTAAGACATAACACTGATAAATCCACTTACGAGATCTAAATGTCATTCTCTCTCTCTCTTTACTGTACTGTACTATTCCACAGTCTTCCCCATAACATCACTTTCAAAGCCTTTCTTTCACACTTTATATACAGTCTTTAAAGCATACAGTACAGGGAAATATACATTAGTCTATTATGTACAGTATATTAAAGCTTTATGCTAATGACAAAGTCTGACAAGTGTACCAGTAGCTAGTGATATTAGAGGTAGATTGCAAGATAATGCTGATTTCATGTGAGCGGTGTTTTGGGGAGAGCATGTGGATATTGCCAGGCGTGAAAGGATTGAAATTACTAGTGAGTCTCTTGAGTGTGTAGAAGAGTTGTGTTATTTGGGAGACATGTTAAGTGCTGCAACTGGTGCAGGAGCTAGCTCTGTGGCTAGAGTGAGGAGTGGTTGGAAGAAGTTCAAGGAGCTGTTGCCTCTCCTGACATTGAAAGGGCTCTCCCTCTGTGCTATGGAATCTTTGTATGTGGCATGTGTTAGGAGTGTAATGCTGTAAGGCAGTGAGACCTGGGTGGTAAAGGAAGAGGATATTTGCAGGCTAAAATGTACAGAAATGGCAATGATTAGGTGGATGTGCAGTGCATCCTTGAGCGCAAGATCTGGGGGGGCTAGGTTTACGAAGGAAGAGTTGAGGGGTAGGATGGAACTGAGTGCATTGGTGTTGTGATGAAGAGAGGCAGATTGAGATGGTTTGGATATGTGGAGAGGATGGGGGATAATAACTAGGTGCAGAAAGTGAGAAGTGTTACTGTTGGGGGTAGGGTGGGGAGGTAGACCGAAAAAGACCTGGGATAAGGTCATTAAGTGTGACCTCAGGGTTAAGGGACCAAATAAGGAAGCTACCAGAGATCGAGCAGCATGGACAGCTGCCATTAGGTGACCAAGGCTGACGCATGCATGTTGGAGCCTTCAAAAGCAAAATAGTAAATGTTACTTTCAGCAAATAATTATAATCCTACAAGCTCTGCATCAGAAAAAGCTAACCTAATGCTTCTGAACATTATAAGCAGGCAACCAATACAGTTGTCACATTATTTATGTACACTGTGTCTTCATAAAATTGGGTTTCAATGTATACGGTATGGGTACCTATGCCATAATGACTGGGTTACAACAAAAATATGTTATTACAACCAAATGCCTGGTACCAAAACAATCACTAATTAAGAACATAATTGGGGTGGATATCCGCAAAGCTTTTACCATACACTGCTCCCAGAGTATGAATTCACAAACTTTGGATCTGATCCCAGATGTAACTATGATTCTGCTGGAAGGACATGGAAGTGAGACTGTATGGACAGGGAGCTGTCCATACATTTATAAGAATTTGGAGCCAAGTCCGGTGCACCCCCCAGCTGGTGGCAACAGTGACAAGTGATCCTGACAGGTTTCAGTCACAAGTGTACTGCCATGGGTGGTCACCAGCCTCTCCTAGAACTGCTACCTTACATATCAACCCTCCCTCTCACTCCCTCACACTTTTAGAGCTTCTGAAAATTCGAATTTCCTTTTGTCATCCCAAATAGTTTTAATAATATTCCATGCCAGCAAGTTCCAAAAAACTGCAACCTAGGGTAGCGACGAGGCATCAAATTACAGTTAAAACTTCACCTCAAGGCGCTTACCTTCCGAGAGGTTTCCGGAAAGTGCCACATCCTCTATGGACTGTAATGTCTCCCGCTGTAACCGTTTCAAGTGTTTAACATTCTTATAAAACTTATGAAACTCCACCACCAGACCCTCACTCATCCTCACTGTTTGTTTACATCGGAGTGACTGAGGCTCACCTGCTCCGGGACCGCCTAGTCAACTCTCACAGAAAACGATGCTATTTTCGCGTATCCTATTCCATTTACAGCCTTTCCTTTGAGACAGGGTTTTGTAACGCGGTAGCAGGTGTGGGATCAATGTCACAGTGCCTGGAGACTGATCTGATCGTCCGCCAAGTGCACATGACTATCCACATTACAAAAGTAACTTCCCTACACGCCTTATTTTACACTCGCTTAAAATTTCCACTGAGCCATCCCAGCTCGTACCCATTCCTAGATGCCTCCCCAAAGCTGAATAAAATAGTTAAGAGGATGCAAGGCTGTTATAATAAAACATCATCTAGAGATCTCCCGTAACTGACGTCAGACGGCGGCCTGAGTATAAAGACGGAATCATACTGAATATTTTTTTTCCTATTTTTAGTGGAACACATATTATTATTATTATTATTATTATTATTATTTTTATTATTATTGTACTTCCTTGACTTGTAAGCACGTCAGCAGTTATACTAGATTGTGATCTATTAAATCACATATTCGCCAGCATTCTTAACAACTTCCTGGCACATGTTCTTCCTACGCTGAAGTCAATTGCCTGGGAGCAAGGCTATATGCAGAGAGGTTATCCTTGTCATGGATACGCAAATGGAGATTCTTTTCTTTTTCTCTCTTCTTTGCTTACAAGTCTACCTTACAGTGGATGAAACGGTCTGGTAGTATAGTTGGTTTCCATCCGACTGAACATTAGCTGCGATTCTGTGAAATTCGATAGGCCCTCATTATGAGGCAGAATAAGTCTCCTTGGCATCTAGTCAAATTAACCCTCCAATCTGACGGCACTTTGTCATCAACTGAGTTGAGAGAGGCTAAAGTTCTTTGTAATATTGCACCAAATGGGCACTAGCAAAATGAAAACAACAATAATAAAATAAAGAAAATATCGCTGGTGACATCCTCTTCAAATTATATCCTTGCTCTTCTAACTATATATAAATAAATTCAGGAACGAGGATAAACATTTAAACACAGTTGAAGAAAGCACTTTACTGTTTACCCTTTATGACCAGACTGACCACGTAACTTCTTCCTAGCGTGTTACCTCACATGTTAAAATAATCCTCTTTAATTCTTGAGTTGCAGCGACCATGAGGGGGGAAATAAACACTCCCAGCTACCCAAGACTCAGCTTAATAAAATCGTTTGGCTTAGATGGAATAAAATAGAGTGGGAAAGGCGACCTGGACAGGTTAAAGTAACAGGGATTAAAACTCACTCTCAGATGAACAAATCGTCTAGTTACCACACACACACACACACACACACACACACACACACACACACACACACACACACACACCTGGACATAGTTTACTTAAGCAATTCTATCAGACACTCATATATGAAAGGGCACGATGAGAGAGAGAGAGAGAGAGAGAGAGAGAGAATGATTAAATGTTGATCGAACTGCACAATTAAAATTAATGAAAGGCAAACTTCCTTTACGGTACTCATCAATGCCATCTATTAATCAATCTATCTATCAACCTACATTTACCTGTTTTGCTTTACTCCATCACACACACACACACACACACACACACACACACACACACACACACACACACACACACACACATACATATTTTTCTCTACATTAATCTGCTTCTATCTTCTCGTCTATCTGTCTATCTCTATCTACCAAACCTATCTATTTCTGCCTGTCTATCTGTCTACCTCTCTATCTATCTATATTTATGTAACGAAACTGTCCCACACACACACATACATTTTCCCTGTACATCTACCTACCTATCTATCTATCTATCTTGCACACATATATTTTCCTTTTCACACACATATCCATATTTTTCTTTCTCTCTCTCTCTCACTCAGACACATTCTCTTTCATACAATACATTCGGTACTCTCTCTCTCTCTCTCTCTCTCTCTCTCTCTCTCTCTCTCTCTCTCTCTCTCACTTTCTGACGTCAGCAGGGGCATTCTCTCTCTCTCTCTCTCTCTCTCATTTTCTGACGTCAGCAGGGGCATTCTCTCTCTCTCTCTCTCTCTCTCTCTCTCTCTCTCTCTCTCTCTCTCTCTCTCTCTCTCTCTCTCTCTCTCTCTCTCACTCACTTTCTGACGTCAGCAGGGGCATTCTCTCTCTCTCTCTCTCTCTCTCTCTCTCTCTCTCTCTCTCTCTCTCTGACGTCAGCAGGGGCATTACAGATGCTGATGCTATTTGTGGTCACACCAGGTATACACCTGTTTAATGTGTGTGTGTGTGTGTGTGTGTGTGTGTGTGTGTGTGTGTGTGTGTGTGTGTGAGAGAGAGAGAGAGACAGAGAGAGAGGAGGGGGGGGAAGGAACCGGAAAAGAGTAAAGGAGAGGGAAAGAAGGGAAGAGAGGCAGAGAGGAGAAAGAAATGAAGAGGAACGGAAGGGGTAAGACAAGAAAGGAGGGAGGGAGAGAGGGAGGGAGGGAGAGAAAAGGAGAGAAGCATGCGAGAGTAATCTGAACGAGGAGGAGGAGGAGGAGGAGGAAGAAAAGAGAGTAATGAGGGAAGGATGGGAGAGAGCAGCATCCCTGTGGAGTATATAAGAGTGGCAGGAGGCGAGGACGGATCATTTCAGTCTCAGCCCCACACCACGACACTTCTCAGCTGACAGTAAGTAACTTGAAGATAGAACTACATTAAATGAGTGGATGGTGGGCACTTTATTTAATGGAGTGAGAGATGACAGGCCAGATGTAGGTGGCTTTTGTGGCAGAGAATATTATCACCATTTTCACCAACACCAGATTCTCTGTGGTCGTCTGGCACCTGGATATGATAGGAGCATACATACATACACACACACACATACATACATACATACATACATACATACATACATACACACATACATACATGCATTACTGTTTTCCCAGGTCTGTCTGAAGAAAACTGACAGCTTGCGTATTTCGCCAGCTGTCAATGAAAATCTTATCTCCATCAGTGGGTGTTTCAGATGACTTCGATTTTTACGCTATGTATTCACCAAAATATGGGAAGATACTTGTGTCTCAGTTACATACATACATACAAATACATACACATAGAAGACACGGCAAAATGCAACACGGTTCCCTTTGAATTATCTCCCTACTCTTCGACTGGAATCACCACTACGTACCTTTTTTTGTGTTGCAGTGGTGGTGTTGAGCCGGTCCGTGGTGGTGGTGGTGGTGGTGGCTGTGGTGGTGGTGGTGATGGTGGGTGGTGGCGGTGGTGGTGTGGAGGGCATGAGACTGCTGCAGGGAGGGCCATTATCACTGCTCACATCACCGGTACACAGGGTCGATCAATGCATTCTTACCTGTGACTACTGTTACAAGGTAAGAGGAAATTTGTGGTAGTAATAGTAGTAGTAGTAGTAGTAGTCGTAGTAGTAGTAGTACTAGTAGCAGTAGTAGTAGTAGTAGTAGTAGTAGTAGTAGTAGTAGTAATAATAATAATAATAATAATAATAATAATAATAATAATAATAATACCCCACTCACACACTCCTCGTTTGTCTATCACTATGCTTTCCATGCGAACAAACCATCTTGGCGTATTTCCTTCTAAGACATTCCAGCACATCCACTGTACCACCATACTGCTTCCGAATATTCTCATTTATCCAAGCACGCAACTCCACGACCCTACATTTTATTCCTCATTTCCACTCCTCTTACCCAACCACGTAACCCCAAGAGCCTATATGTTCCTCCTGATTCATTTCTATTCTTCTCATTCTTTTGTCCTTCTAGCAAAGTCCACGTTTCACTTCCATACGTTAGAGTGAGAATCGCAACAGTCACGCAACGACTTCTTTACTTCCACACTCACCTCCCTCTTCCACGTTCTTCATTTCCTGTATTTTTTTTTTTTTCCTGTCGGTGGGGAAGAAATAGTATTCGATGTTTACCCCTGCATAAAACCTATACTCTTTTTACTCAAACTTGGACCAGATTTTCGTCTTTTTGCCGTTTATTTCACACGGCTCAATGGCAGAAGAGGACAGTGTTACGACTTTCCTTTTCATAGCTCTGCACCCTGACTAGCATCATATCCTCGTGTTGATCTACTGTTACAACTCTGCATTCAAGATGGAGAGGTGGCAAAATCAGGCCAAGTTAGAGTAAAAAGAGTAAAGTTATAAGACAAGAGGCCTCCAATTAGGCGTTTTTTTGTTTTGTTTTGTTTTTTAGCTTTCATTTTTCTTCTTTTTCTTCCCAGGGTGACTCTGTGCTGCTGCTGCTGTGTGCCAACTCGTGTATACAGGACGGGGGTAAGATGTCCTACAAATGGAGTTCAACCTGTCCTTACTTCCGCACGCAGTGAAAGTGAGTCCATGGCTACCCACACACTACCCCACACCCACCTACCCACTGGAGAAGCACAGTATCTACCCACTGCAACACCTACCCACTGAAGAATCAAATAATCTACCCACTGAAACACTACACCCACCTACCCACTGAAGAAACAAAGTACCTACCCACTGCAACACCTACCCACTGAAGAATCAAATACTCTACCCACGGAAACACTACCCACTCTAAGAATCTACCCACTGGAGAAGCTAGGATTCTACCCACTGGAACACCTACCCAGTGGAGAATCAAAGAATCTACCCACTGAAATACCTAAGAATCTACCCACTGATGCATCTAACCACCGGAGATGCTAATATACTCACTGGAACATCTACCCACTGGAATATCTACGAATTTACCTACTGACACACCTACCCACTGAGGAAGCTAGTCACCCACTGAGGAACCTAGATGCCCCGGAACCTACCCACCAAGATCCCTTCCCACCCACCTACGGACACCCCCACTGAAGCATAATACAGACCCAGTGAGTCGCACAGCCAAGGTAAAAGGGTGTGTATTTGTGTTATTCTGAGCACACACACACACACACACACACACACACACACACACACACACACACACATACACACACACACTTTACAGCTTAGTATTTCTCTCTCTCTCTCTCTCTCTCTCTCTCTCTCTCTCTCTCTCTCTAATACAAGCTTCAAGTATTCCAATAACCCCTCTCTCTCTCTCTCTCTCTCTCTCTCTCTCTCTCTCTCTCTCACTCACTCACTCACTCACTCACTCACTCTCTCTCTCTCTCTCTCTCTCTCTCTCTCTCTCTCTCTCTCTCTCTCTCTCTTGTGAGTGAACATGATCTCAAGATGTAGAAAATGACCAAAGTTTTAGACAAGACAATTGAAGATGATGCAGCTCCTGAGTGTCAGTGATGCAGATACCAGATAACATAACTAAAATAAATATATGGAGGAGACGAAGGAAGCCTGTAACCTGAACTGTAACTAGAAATGAAGTAGCAGTGAAGACAGTGAAGGTTAGAGACTGAGTTATTAAAAAGATATAACTAGATAATACAGAAGTAATAAAACTAAAGATATATAAAGAACACGAAAATGCACCATAATGCTACAAGAAATACTGTCTGAATGTGATTAGATAAGGAATAATTGGATAAGTTTGGACTGAGTGTGGTGAAGCTAATACTGCCACAGAAAATGAATATATAACTCTGTAAATGAAATCGATATGAAATAATGGCAATGATAATGCTGTAAATATGTAAACATGCTGAGGTATAGTATGATAAAAATAGTAAGATATGCAATTTTTTTATAATTATCTGTAAAAGGAAGTAAATGCTGAAGAAAAAAATAATCTTATCAATACAAATGACCTGAAAATGGAAAAAGGGGTATTTTTATATAAATTAAGAACATGTGACACTATAAAAAAAATGGCACTATATATATTCTTATGTAACTGACAGATAATTATATATATTTAACACTACAAAAAAGAATTCCAACCTTGTATGATAAATTATATATTAAGCACTGGTTACAAAATACAAATGATACACTGAAAACTAATGTACTACTGAAAAGGGTAAAAATGTAACTAATGTGTACAAAATATTACAATTAAGGGAAGCCCAAGCCAAAGAGTATGCTGTGAGATAAAAAAAAAAAATCCACTACGTAACCCTACTCTAAGTCCCAGATAACCACTATGTAACCCTAGTTTAAGTCCCAGAGTAAATGTCGGTATTATAGGCTGGTATAATTAGGAAAAGCTCCATAGAATTCGTAATGATTTTTTGTGTGTGGAAAGTTCTATCATTCTATAAGGCGTATATTATAATAATGACATGGTATAATGCTGACAGCTCTAGTATTTAGTGGAAAGTATAACTAAAAAAAAAAAAAAAAAAAAAGATAACAAAACGTATACCACAGCAAAACAAACAAACAGACTGATAGCACGAAGCAAATTAAATATTATATAAATTCAAATGCAAATGAATTCTACGGCTTTGAGTGTGTCTATGAATGAATGCGCTTACAGCTTTTTTTGTTTTATATTAGCTTGCCTTCTGCTATATAGTGCCTAAGTTAGGAATACATTATATTGTCTATCTGTGTATAGCCAGACGCCTTAATCCCGTAAGGAGTAGCCACAAACAAATCGCCTCCATGTCGCCCTGTTCCCTGCCATTTCGCTGCCCCTCACCCAACTTACACCCCCCTCTCTCATATACCTCTATACACAGGTGATACTTATCTGTCAGACTGATGTATACCAAATAACATCGATATTTCTTTTTTAAATCCAATACAAAGACTATATTTTTGCATTATACTGAATTCAAGCCAAAAATAAAATTTGCATTATGAAAACTTGTCAAGATGTGTAGTAAGGAAAAATAAGACAAATGTTATATTGTAATTACATCTATGGTCCTACAATATGAAAGACTTCTTTAAAAATTAACATCAGGCAATAATGGGGGAAAAAACAATAGGGAAAAACTATGTAATTAAACTTAACCACCTTCCCTCTAACAACCGTCAATAAATTACTAAGTCACAAACTGAATTACATTACAAACTGCAATTACTGTACCAAATAAGGCATTGTACTTAGGTGTGTACCAGAGACACTGTACACTGGACATCAGATATAATAAACTGCAGCGAGGAAAACTTCTTTATTAATAACCTTACATTTCTGTTTACAGTGACATTAACCTGGCCAAATACTTCTTCGTTTTGTGTTGGGTAAGACAAAAAAAACTTATCATACTTTTTTGCAATAATACTGAAACTGAAAATCTTTTTTTTTTTTTTTACTGAAGCTATTCAATATACTCCTTCTGACTTTCTTGTATTTAAATCTATTAATCTCAAATGTCTTCATATTCAAATCAAACTAATTTAAAATCAGCTTCTATAGTCAACTTCAGTTACAAAAAAGAAAAAAAAAAATCACATTCTTAGTAAAAATGATCAAGGAATACACTAATCCTCCTTAAAATTTTCTGTCTTTCACAATATCTCTCTACATGTTTCTTGTCCCTGTACATCCACACCACGCAGGTTACCATCTACCTAGCCATACTCCCACCAGCAAGGCAACTGTCGGGTGTTGGTCTTTGAGAAGAAAAAAAATCTCCTGTAATATTTTCAATTCACAAACACCACCAGTACAAGTGAGTTTTTATATATTTGCGCATACATTTCGCAAACGTACGCTATTTTGCAGCAGAAAAAAATAAATAAATAAAACGGGAAGCAAGTCCAGTATTTCACAGCCAAGCTTCGGGCCATGCTACCCCTGTGAAGGCTGCGTCCGAACGCTTGGCACTGGCGAGGACTTGGACTTGAGTAGAGCTCTGAACACCCCCAGTCCGCCTATATGCTGGTACACCTGTCATGGCGGACAAGGGTTCAAATACACTACTACTACTACAACTACCACTACTACTACTACTACTACTAAAATAATAATAATAATAATAATAATAATAATAATAATAATAATAATGAGAAGAGAAGGAGGACGAGGAGGATTTTTGTGACCAACAGAGAATACGGAAAAAAAAAAAAAAAACATTTACAACTACTTCTGCTACTACTACGAGTACTACTACTACTACTACTACTACTACTACTACTACTACTACTACCATTACTACTACTACTACAAAAACCTTTCCTGTAACTGGTCCCAAATTTCTCTCTTCATTAGCCATTATTGAACTACTGGGTGTAACTTTTACCTTGCTTTACCACTATGCTGCCATCCTCACTACGACAACCACCACTCTCCAGTTTTACATACTTCATTACCACTACCATTACCAATACTATTAATACCGTTACTACTACTGCCACCACCATAACCACTACCACCACCAACACCAACAACACCACTACAGTTATTCCCACTCCCCGACTACTACAATAACCACCTTCACTAACACTACAAACCACTATTACTGTTCCACTAGAACATTCTCTACAACTACCACTACCACAACTACTGTACAAATAGAACCATCACCCAATATAAATTCGACCATTACTACCACTTGTACTATTTCTACTACTACTACTACTACTACTCACCCTAATAATGGGTACGTTAGGGTTGTTGATCATTTCCCCAGTGTGTAGGTTCCCCACTGGCGCACACTCTCCACGCCACACCTACAGGGTACACAACATAACAACATTAACATCAACAACACAATTCTCTCTCTCTCTCTCTCTCTGCAACACTAACTTCACTTCCGGCACCTTCACTTACCATTCTCCATTACGCTAACCTCTTCACTACCCTGGCATTATCAGTTTAGCTTCTCAGCCTCTCCAGACGATATTATTCAGCTGATGAGATTCCTTCCCTACTGGAGGGGTTTGAGACAGCTTTCTTGAACCCCTCCAGACCAATGACGTATTTTTCATTTCATTCTTGCTATCTCCAGACGATTTTATTCCCCTGTGTTCCTCAAAACCCCTAGTTCTCCCCCAAAGAATTCACCAGCTCTCGAAATACGTTGCGCCTTTCCAACAACTGTGACATAACTCATATACAATACAAGGTGGTAAGAAGCGGTAACAATACAAAAACAAGTGGTAATACAAGTGGTAAAAAACAGAAGTGTTAA